>NC_142313.1:18581012-18883730 GCF_054855325.1 Carica papaya | reverse complement strand
GGGGAAGCCCTCTAAATCAATTCATCCCAAGTATTGATTGTGGGACATGGAAGACTTCTATTTTCTAGGCATATTCCTGTTTATAAAGTCTTTGTTTCGACCCCGGGTCTGAATCACTTTACGCAAGTTTTCCTGCTTAGATAGCGACCATACAACATTTGACTGAATCATATTCTCCCGCTAACGCGTCAGCGACTGTTGCCTCTTGATTGCTTCTTTCATACAGTCGGACAGTCTTTCTTTTCTGACAGCGACGGTACTGATTAAACTCAGGCTGTGGTCCCCGCTTTCCTATATTCAATCCAAGTATCCGAATCCGAAGTCAGTCTTGGAGTTGGTAGGGGCGGGCATAGCAGCGTATTGTGGTGACTTTGGGTCTAAGGGAATTGCCAGGCAGGGTTTCAGAGCGATAGTCACTTTTGTTTCGTAGGCGATCCATCTCTGGAGCTACTGAGATTTGCTTTTATGATAAGAAAGTTCTCATCAATTTCATTCCATAATCTGTTTTTGGAATTTCTCTGAGAGAGCCTTAAGGCGAGTGATCCTATACAGAGTTATATTAGCAAAGCAAGTTCTTTACTTGCCTAGATCCTTCTATCCTTTCTGCTACTCCTGGCTGAATTTCACTCAAAAAAAGAAGATATACCGTAACAAAACTTAGGAGTACTCCCACATAACTGTTAACAAGTTGAATGTTATCCTCGATTCTATCCCTGACTGGGTGTTTGATTTCATGCCCTTGCGAGGAGAGTCTCAAATTGGTTAATGTCAGCCAGGCTCACATAGACTTATGGTGCCTCTTTGGTGATGCTTACTTCAGAAACAAAGCCATTAGTCTCACTCAAGAAGGAAGCTGCCTCTCTTCTTCTTCCTCTGCTTTAGGCGTGGACAGAGCTTTTTATGTTTACCCTATTCGGTTTCTTGATTCCAAGACGAACTCCACTGCATCTTTCTCATGCCCTTTCTCCTTCTCCATCATCTCATCCCCATTGTGTCCCTTTGGTGAAGGTATAGCATTCTTGATCACATCCAATGCTTAATATCATTGGTAATGGGCCTTCCTGGACCAGCCTTAAACCCTCAAGATTCATTCATTGCTGTTGAATGAGATACAAGTTCTGATCCTTCACTTGCTGATAACAATGGTAATCACATTGGTGTTGATGTTAACACAGTCATATCTTTTGCTTCAGTTGATGCTGAGTCAATAGGGATTGATCTTATAAAATGGGAGACAGATTACAGCTTGGATTGAGTACACAGATGCAGCAAAGTTGACTCAGGTTTGGGCTAGTGACTCTCATATTAGGCCTTCAAGTCCTATTCTTGTGGCTCGGGTTGACCTTTTTCAGCATTTCAAAGAGTATATGCATGTTGGTTTCTCTGCTTCTAACGGGCAAGGATCAGCAGCTCACATTGTTCATCATTGAAGATTTCTAACTTTTAGGTCTTTCCCTACTGTTACCCCTATGGATACAATTGAAGAAGGGGATTGTTTTTTGTGCTATCCAAATTTTTCAAGAAAGAATGACAAGCCTAGTAATCTTCATGAAAGAAGAGCAAAGATTGGAGACATAGCCTTGGGGTTGGGTGGTTTAGCCGCATTTGTCCTCTCTATAATTGGAGTTCTTGTCATAATCGTTTTCTTGGTGGTGTGGAGAAAGAGGAGTATTAGCAGAAGTAAAGAAGACAGAACCTGTAGATTGAATAGAGTGCCATCAAGGTTGTCAATTTCAGAGATAAAGTTAGCTACAATGGAGTTTAATCGAAACAAAATTGTCGGTAAAGGGGCTTCAGCTACGGTCTATAAAGGAGAAAGGGTCTCTGACCTCAGGTAGATCGGTGGCTATCAAGAAGTTTGATCGCGCAGGGATTGACTATACTCACAATCCTTTTATCACTGAGTTTGCAACAATGGTTGGCTGCTTAAGGCACAAGAATTTGGTTCAGCTTCAAGGATGGTGCTGTGAAGGATCAGAATGAGTCCTGGTCTATAACTATAAGTACTTACCCAATGGTAGCCTGGACAAAGTTCTTCACAAGAACACCAGTTCTGCAGTTTTCCTCTCCTGGAAGCAAAGGTTGAATATAGTTCTCAGAGTTGCGTCTGCTCTTTCATATCTGCATGAAGAATGTGAGAGATAGATAATTCATAGGGACGTGAAGACTTGAAATATAATGCTTAATACAGAATTCAATACCAAGCTAGGATATTTTGGTTTAGCAGAAGTCTATGAACATAGTTCTATGACTAGGGAAGCTACAATACCAGCTGGGACAATGGGATATCTTGCTCCTGAATATGTTTATTCTGGTGTTCCATCACAGAAACGGATGTTTACAGCTTTGATGTAGTGGTGCTAGAGGTAGCTACAGGGAAAAGGCCTGTCGATGATACTGGTACGGTGCTTGTTGATTGGGTATGGAGCTACTGGGAGAAATGGAAACTGATTGAGGCAGTTGATCCAAAGTTGAAAGGGACGTTTAATCCAGTGGAGATGCAGAGGATGCTTACGGTGGGACTTTCTTGCTAGCACCCAAATCATGAGAAGAGGCCAACTGTTACAGAGGCTAAAAGGATTAAGAGAGGGAAACTTCTTCTTAGGCTTGCTCCCATAGAGATTCTCCATGGTTGTGGGGGTTGCTTCTTTAACACATGAACGTCAGACTTCTTTCCCCGTTCTAATATATATTAATGGGACAATTCTCCGAAGATCGAGTCAAATCGACTGCTTCACATGGCACGGATTAGAGGGACCACAACCCCCCTCTTCTAATATGAGGTTTAAGCAGTCCAGCATTCACGACCTTTCTTCCTCAATCACAGCCTTCTTGTCTCCTTCCCTAAATAGGGAACTTAGCGCCCCATTGATGCTTTCGTCATCCCTCGCGGTTTTCCGCCTGCAACTCTAAGCATCTAAGGCAAGCTGGCTTCCAAGTCTTGTCGACTCTCGGCAACGACACTCAGTTATCCCAGGTCATTTTGACCTACTCTTCCCCGCCTACTTCCTTTCATTTTCAAGGTATGAAGGTCCTAAGAAGTAAGGAGGCGCCTAATCAGTTAGGTAGAGGTTTCTGTGATCACCTATGATCTATCTGTTTGTTCTTTGGTTCTCTCTCTTGCCCCGCCATTTCAATTAAGGAAATAGAGTCAGGAGCAGCCCTTAGAGCAGGTCTATGCAGGACTTCATGTTCTGTGAATGGTTTGGAGCTCGAAATTTCAGGTTTGTCAGGTCTGCATTGCCTGTTGACCAGTCTGACTATGCGCAGATGGCTGATTTGTGTCGCCGAACCGTTAGCACCATATGGCGTTACCATGAGAGCTGTGTTGTAGGTAAAGTGGTTGATCGTGATTACTGTGTCATTGGTATTGGTTTAGTTCGAGTTGTCGATGGCTCGACACCTCTAATGCAAACACAAGCATGAGTAGCCTGATGGCGAGCGGAACTAAGGGAACATCCACCGGACACCTTAATCACAAGAGGCATAACGAGCGGCATAATGGACACCTCCACAAGCCGGTTATCGAAAGTTCGTGGAAACTGGTCAATAAGCCATTCTTTTTTAGCCTTGTCGGATAAGTCGGCTTCTCTCTGGTCGACTAGTATTAGGTACCTCCAACTCTCAAAGTCAAGCCGTTCTTGTCAATGCCAGTAATTGGCCCAGGGTCTGCTCCTCGATGTTTGAATTTCCTTTTTTGAAGTTGGAAAAAGAGTTGATTAACCTTCCGCGGTGTCGGAGCTCTCGATTGAACGGTCTACACTAAGGTTCCCTGATGAGGGCTAGCACGACGAAAGACAACCATGAGGCTCTGGAGATAGTCTACGATCTAGTATCCCTTGTCCGCAGGAGATAGCTATGCATTTTTCTCTTAATTCACTTTTCCTTCGTCTTTCAGGCCTTTTCCTAGCCACTAAAACTGTGTAAAGTAGGAAAGCCAATCCCGTCCCTCCGTGCCTCAATCCACTCAGGCGGAACCGTCGCATTCTCTCTTAGCCTAGGCTTGAAGCGCTCCTGCCCTATAGGGAGTGGAAGTCAGAAATCCTATCCATTACAGCTCTCAGCCTAGGATAGTCTCAACTAGAGGGCTGACAGGGAAGGGAGTTCGAAAGCTGGTAAGGGGACAAAGGCAGAGAAGGAGATATGGGACTTTGACGGGTTTGAAGGAATTAACTAACTATGACAATAAGATATATTGCTATTCTCTGATCAACCGCTGGAGGAATCTAAGTTTACATCGTCCTCAACCCATCACTGAGTCAGAAGCAGTTTGCATGTACATGAACAACCTTCGACCGGACATGGCGGTATATCTACAAGGTATATGGCCCATAACTTTTGAAGAGCTTGCTTCTAAAGCCACAGATATTTAGAACTATCTTAGTCACATCCCCAAAAAGACGGGGATTGATTAGTAAGCTTGCCCTGGTAGGCCGTTGATCCACCAGGTCCCACCCAAGCCCCATGCCTGGGTCATTTACTAGCGAAAGTTCCATTGCGGGACACTAGTTTCATTTTCTCTTTTTGTCCTCAACTGCCCTTTCCCTCTAAGACGTGAATTGGAATTATGCCAGAAAGAGAAAACCCGGGAAAATTGGCTTAAAAAGAAAGATCTATGAGCTGAACGCGTACTTCACTCTCTCGGGATGTCTGCCCCTGTAACCTAAGCCCTACTCCACTGCCTGCGGTCTTTCTAGCCTTTTAGAAGAAAATGGTTTCACGGGATTCAGCCAATTGTCTTGATCGTGGGATATCATTGAGAAATAGGAATTCGTGTTATCAAAAGATTTCCTGCGATTCTTTCTAGTATGGAATGAGTCAATCATCCACTTTGGTATCTTATTGAACAAAAATGGTGATATTGTTCCTCCATTGATCAAGAATTTTGATTTTTGAGAAGTCTTATGATCATCCAATAAGAAAGGTTTCAATTTTATCAAATGAATGATTTGAAGACCTATTGATTCTAACAACTGATTGTAGAGTTGATCGTTCGGACCTTTCAATTCATAGATGTGGATCTCAGACCGATGAATGGGGATATTCTCGAAACTCACAAAGAAAAAAGGAAGTGAGTTAGACAAAAAAAGAAGTAACTTGGACAAAAAATGGGTGAAATAGGAAAAAATAAATGCGGCTCGTATCGCATTTTTTCCGACCAGTCGAAAAGGGGAGGGCCCGCGGTCTAGACTGCATTTCGGGAGTTTGACTCGGGGAAGGGTCAATCTCCTCCGGAGCATGCTGCACAGCCACTCATTCGTCCTGACAAAATAGTAGAATCTATCTCTCAGTGATTCTTTTCTCCGCCAATAACCCCTTCGCAACCAGCCCGCCCGATCTATTTTGTAAGATCGGCTAATTTAAAGGGGTTAATCTGGTCCGAAGTTGTCGGAACGAATCGTTTTCTTTATCAAACAAAGCGGGGGGCTTGGTTGGCCCCCTATTTTCAACCATTATAGCTGGCGTCGACCCGCTTTGCGATACGGATGAACACGAAGAAGAACGCAGACAGCGAAAATGCAAAAGAGAAGACCAAAGATTCTCGGCCCAGAGCATGTTCTTGACTCAACCACAAATCTGTTGAATGAAGGTAGCTTGCTTACTCTCAGCCACTAGTTAGAAGGAAATCCCTTGACTTCGTTTATGCCCTTATGCAGTAAAGAAAGCAAGTGAGGCGGGCTAAGATTCCATTCGAAGTAAGGTAACAGGATTCGATATTGCACCATCTTCAACTCTTTTCGGGATCTGGAGTTTTTCGAGAAAAGGTCCCATCCTTCAATATCATGATTGGGTCGACCAGGCCAGATCATGAGTAAATAGAAAATATAAAACGTACATAGCTGTTCCAACTGAAATACTTGGAATAATTCTACCACTTCTACTAGGAGTAGCCTTTTTAGTGCTAGCTGAACGTAAAGTAATGGCTTTTGTGCAACGTCGAAAGGGTCCTAATGTAGTGGGATTGTTCGGATTATTACAACCTCTAGCAGATGGTTTGAAATTGATTCTAAAAGAACCTATTTCACCAAGTAGTGCGAATTTCTTCCTTTTTAGAATGGCTCCAGTGGCTACATTTATGTTAAGTCTGGTCGCTCGGGCCGTTGTACCTTTTGATTATGGTATGGTATTGTCATATCCGAACATAGGGCTACTACTTTTTATGTTATGGGGTCTCGAAGACTGAATTTAGCTGCCAACCCTAGTCAGCAAGCTGAAAAATCCCTTTCCCCTTTTTCTAAAAATATAAGGGTAAGCTTCATAGCTCCAACCGGGCTGTCGCCTTAGCTTATTAAGCGCTGGTTCTATCCCGACCAAGCAACCAAAGCCGGGGATAACGGTGGGAATAGTGAAAGAAAGAGAAGGGGAAGAAGCGGGGTAGAGGAATTGGTCAACTCATCAGGCTCATGACCTGAAGGCTGCAGGTTCGAATCTTGTCCCCGCCTACTCACTTGAGATAGATTTTCTTTCTCGGTGAACAGAAGTGGATCACAATGAATTCTTCACAGATGTAATTGTGAATCTAACTGTACCGAATCGTATCAGGCCTGCCGAGTGAACCGTACCACCGTACCGACGAGCCTACTAAGCCGAGATTGACGACTGGAACAACTCCTTCGATTAAGCCTCTTGCCTTGACTTGTAATAAGCGATAGGGATTCCACACAGGGTTACCTACATTGCAAAGGTACACTTTTCAAGATAATATAAGGAAAATGAAATACCTTCAAAATCTAAAAGAAAGGGGCTTTAGCCTTCCTAATCTCACTTTTATAGGAAGAAAAATTGATGATTCTCCTTGGGATGAGGAGATAAGGCACTCAGCTGATAGATCTAGTGAGAGAGATAACTAAACTGGCAAAAGAAAGTAGCATATTAACATTTTCGCTACAGAAGATTCCTAAGTCGTAGCTTGGAAGTCACCCAGAAATGGAACGTATGACCCAGACCAGATTACGATATTAGGCGAGAGCAACAATCCTCCACTTGGAGATTTGCTTTCTCGGGGAATATTTCAGGCTGTGTCCACCCCTTTTTGATTAATTTCTCGATGGGACAAGAATCACAGGAATTCATTCCAAGGAGTCTCCTTTAAAGCAGACGCCGAAACAAAGGCTCCAAGATCAGTTATTTCTGGGGCATAATAATCCATTGAGTCGGGGAATTTCGCTTTCTACTTTAATAGGTGGAGGCTCGGCTCAAGCTTCGGAAGAGGAGTTCACGACTTGTTGAGGCAAATTTGCTCACCTGATGTTGTCCTTTTTAATACACCTTCCGGGGCGATTTTCCCTATCTTTTTAACAAGGATTGTTTCAGAAGCCGAGAGGGAAAGAGATAAGGAGCTAGCCCTTTATAATATTCTTTTTCGAGATGCAAGAAGTCACTAGTACCTGGAAAGAGAAGATGTAAGCAAAGAAGAAGCTTTTGCGACTGTCGTCGTAACCGCAGTTGGAGGATCGTCATTACCAGCCTTGTCTCTTGTTGAATCTCTTTCCTCTTTCGACTGTGATTTCTCTCCTTCCGCTCTAAGGAAGTAGTATTTGCTTTGGTTAAGCTCTTCCTTATCTTAGGACGAATCTATAGAGAAGGGCCTTCGAACTCTCCTGTTTAGGAAGAAAGCAGCCATTGAACTAGGCTCCCATTTAGCATTGAAAGTCAAGATTGAGTCATTTTCTGAGGGAAGGAACCCGGGGGAAATGAAGTTTCGTATAACAGAGAACCATTAGCGATTGTCACTTTTGTTTTATCTTCTGTTGTCTCTGATTGACGAAGAAGGAGCCCCACTACACGAAAAGAAAGAAGGTAGGAGCCCATCCTGGGTTAAATGGTTGATGGATTCTTGATGGTTGAATGAATGTGACCAAGCCATTCTTGGTTTTTGTTGACAGAGAGATTCTCTTTTATAGGAAGCAGAATAAGCACAGTTAGCCTGCTATTTCAGCTGCCGTTGAAGGAAGAACCGATGTGATTGCTCGAGTTTAAGAAGTGGATGAGGGTAGCGTAGATAAATAAAAAGGCTGCTTAAAGGACTGATCTCTCTCTATTGATTAAGTAATTTCCCGAGTCAGATGCCATGAAATGAAAAGTGTTATCTTATTAATGTGCAGATTTTTTAGGTGTGAAGTGATTGAGTGAAAGTCGGATGAAAGTTCTCCCAGGCTAGGGAAAGGGAAAAAGTCAATAGAAGGGAGAAGGCTTTTTTCAGTATTGATTGCAGAAGGGAGCTTACTTTGCTTAGAGTTAGAGAGACTGGAGGGGGGATAGCTAGATTCAACTTATCCAAAGAGAGGAGCCGAGATGCTATTTCATCCATTTTTTATTGTTGTTTAAGTCCTTACCGGGCGAAAGGCATAAAAGAATGAATACCAGGCGAAAGCTCAAGGCAAGATAGAACAGAGAGTACAGTAACCGATCGAAAGCTGGATTCACAGGCAAACAAGACTGACTTACCACAGAAAGTCAGGCAGAGAATTCATTTTCTGTTTTGAAATTCATTTTCTTTTGATAAGGAAGAAAGCAGCAAATACGAAGAAGTAATCAACGAGCAATCCTTCTTTGTCTTTCTGATTGACTGGAGCAGGAAGGGAGACCGTAGGCTCACATCTCGTTACTCTTGAATCAATCTAGGTACGGTTTGGTTTGTTCAGCTCCTTAAAAGATGTTGAATTAGACTTTGTCGACTTTCACCTGATAGAAGGAATTTTTCGATTTTCAAACCAACATATTTGAATCTAATCGGAGTAGTCCCAAAGTGCACTATTCGACTCTCCAGCCCTTTTCTTTATATAACTGGCGACATTGTCTCATACCTTTGCTAAGCATGTCCTTGAGTTGAGGGCCTCCGTCACCCTCGTTGCAATAATTGGTTACATAGGGGACCGCGTATCTTTCGCTTTTGGACTTTGTCTATGTGTTTAACCGTGGGTTCGGCTTTGATATATTTTGCTCTTTGACTTTCCTTTGTGCTCATCTTGGCCGGAGCCATTCTGGTCGGATTCCCACAGTCTAGGGTAAGACTTTTGAAGGAACTGTTCATTAATGGCTCTAGTGTGCACCTTCCCGTCTAAATCTTGCAGAATATGGGCCTTGCCCGCTAACACTTTCTAAATTTGAAATGGCCCATCCCACTTTTCGCGCACTTCTTTATGATACCTATAGCGGTGGTAGTTCGCTCATCAAAGAGCGCTATTTAGCCTTGTCGGGTGAACAAAGAGAATTCAAAAGCCGAGATCATAAAGATCATACTACGAGGCGAAGTCAATTTTTCTTCTTAGAACGTAAGCTTTATTGTCACAATAAATGACAGGTGACTGGGCAGGGCAGATGGGGAAGGAAGCATAAGGGATTCGCTGCTGGCTACTCACAACCAATAGCAGACACAAGGAAGTTAGTGCCTTTGCACTCACCACCAATCAGCCAACCACAAAGGATTGAAATTGATGAATCCAGGGTAGGTACCTTTCGATGACGAGGCCGAGATATTGATATTACGCATTTGTTACTGTCCATCTTTATTAGCCAACTCCCTTGTTTCCATCTTTCTTTTTAGAGTTTACCACTCTTCAATGCCAGTGGTGTGAGGCAGTGAGCTCGGTTCAGTTCCTGAACCAAGTCTTATTGCACTATAGCATTCGATGCATCAACTATGGCAGTTCCGATAAGCATTTTTTGAACCTTTTTTGTAGGGCTTTCCTCCCTTTTTCCTGGGAAAGTGGTTTTCTTGCAAGGTCGTGTAAAGAAAGGGGTTAGCGGCTAGCCGGAACTATTCAGTCAATCGGTAATCATTTTAAGCATCTTCGTCTTTCTCACATCAATCAGTCTGAGACTTCCTTTGAAGAAGAATCAGATTCCATTCAGAGGTTGGTTTTCTTTCCCTATTTTTTGCTGTACTGGTCATAGTTTGCTTCCGCTTGCTTCTTCGCTTTATCCGGGATATGGTCTATAGTGGGCAATGGTTCCCATACCAGTGAAAGTTCCAACGCTGACTACCAGGCATGAGTCAATAGCTCAACGAAAAGGAAGTAGAACGAATGAGTCTTATGGGCGGCACTCGTCTTCTGGAAAGGATGTTTTGGATGGGATGGCACTCAATGTCAATTGATGATTCTAGAAAGCAAGCCAAAGTCGACTAAGCACCCGAGTCAGTTTATTGGCGAGACAGGAATCCAATTCTTGCTCTTGAAGTAGCCCTTTGTTGGGCTTGGGATTTTCTTGTTGCAGGAGTTTTATTGATTAAAGCGCTAGCGGAAGAGACCTATCCATCCCCATATATTATTGTAACTGACTTTCTTCAATAGATGGTACCAGTCGACTTGACTTGGTCGTCCTATCCGCAAGAATGGCAAGCGCAGATCGGGAACCTCGGCCAATTGAAAGTCACAGCCGTTTGATAGCCCTTTTTGTAAGCTCCCTTATCAATTGCTTTCTCCTAAGAGAGTGATTTACCCGATTAGATTAAGGTTTGGAACCCGTTGTCAAATTAGGTAAAACGTCCACACCTAGCTAGCATCGAAGAGCATTCATTTCGTATCCTCACTTATCCTATCCTATGTTCTTTCTGTTTTCGAAACTCAAAAAAAGAAAAAGAATCAAGCTAGCGCCAAGCAAAGGGCGATGAGAAGTGCACAGAGAGAGATTTCAAGTCAAGATGTCCGATTGAAAGCCTCCGGAATTGGAAGAGGAAAGACCTGTCACCCTAGTGGAAAGTAGGCTCTATTAGGCATTCTTGGGTCTACAATCTCACTAGAAGAATTTCGAGACTTTACAGCAAGCATGAAAGGCTCTTCTATCTTGAATTGAAAGCTAGTCAACGTCAAGTGAAATAGGGGCTCTGACTCTTCTACCGCACCGGTTACCGATTTTCGTGAAAGGGCTTCCTATAGGAAACGATTCACTTTCTCTACCACTTGGGCGAGCCAGCTATCGTTCGAGCTCTTTTTCCTGAAGCGATTCCCCTTTAGGGGCTATAGTCCAATTGAAGCCATAGCTCTACAAAGACTTCTGAAGAGACCCTACTAAATTCAAGAGGCATTCAGGAAGCGACTAGTCGGTTCAGCAGGTCTGGTTTTTTATATTACTCTATAGTTATTCTCTTTCTTTCTTAGTTAGGGTTCTTTTTCCCTCTTTATTTGTATCTTGGAACACAGCAAAAACTTCCTTGAAAAGAGGTTGTTTGTTCTTTCATTTTCTTGTCCACCCTCCCCACCAGCATCCTTTGTATGCGAATCGGAAAGAGAGATTGATTCTCCCTTCCGGGCAAGTCCTGAGGAACGTCGACTTTATAGTCTTTATCCCCACTGGGTAAGTGGGAATCTGATTCATTGATTTGATTGGTCCTCCCAGGCTTGTACTCGAGGACCATGCCGAACCCCGCCAGAAAGCCTTGCCGCCAGCATCGCTCTCCTTTCAGGTAGCACTGCTTCCATGTGGAGCCGAAAGAAGCGACTGTAGGGAGGAGAGCTAGCCGACTGAAGCGAAGGTTTTTTTTCCATGAGGCTCGCTGTTTTTACCACTGCCTATGCGGATGACTCATCATCCCCCGGTAAAGCTCTCCTGAGATAGAATGACGAGCTAGAAGTGGTATACTATAAAGAAAGTTTCGTACATGACGTAACCCCTATGCCCATTGGGAGGAGGGGTAGTTAGTTATCTCGGCATCACGAGAAGCCCAAAAAAGCCGTTGAGCGCTCTTTAGTGTCTTTTCCGAGCTTTTTGGGCTGCTTGCTTGCTAGCTGTCACGGATTTAGCGATCTCAACGCGATCTGTGCGGAACTTGTGCTGGCCTGCTCGTCCAGCTTTCATGCTGCTAACTCAGCTTTGCCGCTCAAGGCATCAGCAACATTATTCAAGTCTCTCTATTAAACCAGGAAAAACTGTTTAAGCTATCTTCTAGACAGATAGCGACAGAGAACTCGTTAGTCAGTAAAGCCCACGGCAGGTGCTGCTGTTAGTAAAGCAAGTCATTTTTGCTCGATACTCGGTTGATCAAAAGAAATTCCAGAAACCTCAATTTAATAGTCAAGGGAAAACTCTTTACTAGTTGAAGGCTAGCGCGCCCCTACTCTCTAAAGCTTGCAGTAGTGCTTTTAGTATTTCTTGCCTAAAAGGGACCCGCAACCAGTCAATCATGCTATCCTTACCTTCCAACCAACCCCTTCGATTCCGCTTCTGCAGCAGCATATAATCTCGGTCCCTTGATGCCCGCAGCTTAATCTGTTTTGTAGAGTGATGGACGGCGCAAGAATCCGTGGCTTTTTTGTTCTTTCTGCGGTGGGCAGTGCTGCTGCTTCTGCTCTTTCTCGCCCTCCTTGCTCCTCGAGCTTGCACCTGTCTCGCTCATCACTGCTTGCTTGAGATCCAGGTCTGCATCCAAAGAAGAGGCCAACCGGTCCACGCTCCTGATCCCAAGTTGACATGATTGCCACAAGTAAGCGTGATTAGTCTTTCAACCGTTGATTTTGTCAAATGCTCGAGGTGGAAGCCTTTGATTAGTAGGGGAGTAGGCGCCTTACCAAGCGCACGTCCAGATTCGAGGTTTTCACAACCACTTCTCTAAGGCCATTCCATGAGGCCTTTCCGAATGAGAATCACTATCCACGGAAGACCACCTTCTATATCAATCATAGCAATCACCAAGTCAGAACTGGAAAATCAGTCAAATTCAGAGCGCGAATACAGAAAGGATGGAACCCTATTATATAACTAGTAACATCACGCAACCAAGATGAAGGCCTAAACGGAACCGATACGAGCAAATAGACCAGCGACTAGAGGAGACAACCTGATGCCCGTCCTAACTCAGAAAGGCCCAGACCGCGCTGAGGAAAGAATGGCACTTTACAAATAGGGGGCAATGAGAGCAGAGAGAGAAAGCCCTAGGCAGTGGTGTATAGCACTTCGAAGAAAGAACCTACCATCCAGAACAGAGATCAGCTCCCTCACCAACATCCAAACCCATTGGATTAAAGCCCTAGCGGATCTGGGATGCTGCCCACTTTCTCATATACTCGAGCTGGGCTATACTCTTTTTCGAACTCGTCCGTAGCGTTCCACACAAGCATTGGTATTGACACAGTGCATATACTAAAACCTCATGCTGATATCTATGGTCATATTCTTGTGTAACTTCTGTCGTCCCGTTCATTGTGGTTCCTCGACCCTGTTAGCCATTTGCTTGCTCGAACTGTACACATTCAAACAAAGAGGGGGCAAGCTAAACAAGCAAGCAAGCCAAGCCATCCAAGTTTATAGAGTCGGAAGTTAGAAAGAACTTGGAGGTTTCCCTGTGAGTAACTTACCACACTTCTGGTGGTAGCCATTGGGCTAAGTCTCCATAAAGAGCCACTCACATATTTATAGTTTGGTGTGAGATCAGCTAAATTAAGCTACGCTCATCATTTATGATCCGCGGCTCGCTCAATTAGAGCACTAACTACTTCAAAGGCCAAAGATGCTTTTAATCGCTCTGCTGGGACGATCTGGTCGAGAGATTATCAAGTCATCTCAGTGAGGAATTTCGCTATGCTACCCGCTGACCTTACACTGTGAGTACTGCTGTAGCAAAGCCAATGGGAAGATCAGTCCCAGGGCTCAATGTAGGCTGCCAGCCAAAAGATGGATTAAAGGGGTTGTCAGGGAGCTTCATAGGGAATTGTAGGATCCCTAGCTCGAAATACTGCTGCCAACCAGGATTCGAGGGGAAGATAGTCGAGGGGAAATCAGATTCCATAGTCAAGGCTAAGACTATCGCAAAGTAAACATAGGGTTTGTCTTAGCTCGACATTTTCAAGCCATACTATCTACCAAAATGGATTTTAAACTGACATTCTATCCTATATATTGGAGATCTAAGGTTTGAACTTCCGCTTATGGTAACCAAACTCTTTCCCTGAAAGAAGATCAAAGATGGATTTCGGGCAAGTTCAGCTATAGTTGGGAAAGTGACTCCCCTAAGGCCTAACGCTTACTTAGGTAAGACTTCTTCCTTCTCCCCTTCCTCCACCAGATGCGAATGAAAGAGCTGCTTCTTCTTAAACAGATCCTTCCTAACCGAAAGAATGGAATCCGGTAAGGAATAAATAAGATAAGGGGAAATGTCAAATAACCACTGCTATTTCATCTGCAGCTCTTGCCGTTGAAGGAAGAAGTCTTGCTTTGGCTTGATTGCTTTCACCAGGTCTAGCTAGGCTGGGAGTCGATTAGCCCGAGTTAGGCCGAGAAGTCAGAGTTTATAATTGAAGTCAGGGCGGAATGGAGAAATAGGTGGCATACGACGGGAAGAAGGCATACGAAATCGCGGTGTGGGCATACTGATACCCTATCCCATACTGATACGATTGGGATTTAGGGGGATGGGAAGACCCGCAGCGGGGGTGAAGAATCAAAAAAGGGCTTTAGCCGGTCCGATGCAGACGATGTGATCGTCCGATAGCTAAATGGATGGTACTTGGCTTGGGCGAACCCAAATCTCTTTAGTTCCATCTCTTCACTCCTTATCTCACTCACTCACTTGAAGACCGACCGAATGTGGACATTAGAAGCGCGTAGTCCTTCACCACTTGACTCCCTCAGTTTACACTCCGCACCTAAAGCTATACCCTTAGTCCTAATCTCCTACTACTTTGAGTACAACTAAAGCACCAACAGTGGCAAGAACATCTGCGCAAGGGCTCTCGCTATCTCAGAGGGAGGAAAGAAAAAAGGCTAAAACCCTAGAATGGGCTTGTGGGTACGATAGTAGGCTATGAAAAGACATCTCTCAAATCTATTCATTACCGAAGCGATCCTCCAAAAGTTCCCATTCCAACAGCTCTATAGCAGCGGTAAAAAGAAGAGGGCAGGAGCTTCCTTACACTATGCCTTTACAAAAGCACCAAGAGTTGCTACTCCGACAATTGCAGAAAAGGCATCTGACTAAGAATAAGATAGGGAAGCCGGGATCGGGATCCTCTACTTAATTCCCGAAAGTGAAATCACTCTCCTTTCTTTCTCGTATCTAGCCTTAATGGCCTTGCTCACTCACTTTCTTTTGAGTTCGAAAAGAGCTAATTCGAATCTCGATCTCTTCCAGAGAAAGCAAGACCAACGAGCCCTCGGTCAAGCGAAAGACTTACGACTTTGAATTGAGGATCACTAGAATCTGAAGCTCTTTCAAGTCCTCTGGGCACAAAGGAACTACACACTACACTATTCTTTCTTTCTCTTTAGTTCAAAGTCTTTGATGCTCTTAATAGAGAGCACAGTTCCAGCATCATCCTAATCAGACTATTGCTCGTACCTAAGCTTAAACCCTCGGTTCAACTGGCTTAAGCCCGACTACAGAGCCTATCTATATCTCTACCGGGATATACCACCAAACAAACATGTGAACCAAAGCACATTATAACTCCCTTTGGCACAAAAAAAAGTCTGCTATCAAATCAAAAGAGTCTTCTGTCTGGCAGGTTGTGAATTGTAAACTCTCTCTTCCTTCTTGACTCGCCTTTAGTCTTGATGGCTTCGAGCGAAATGGCAGCTGGCTATGTGACTAGAAAGTCAGAGAGGGACGCGTTACTCGACCGTAGGGAGAGGGACGCGTTACTCGATCGTAGGGAGAGGGACGCGAAATCTTTTAAAGAGCATTCTTCTCCCCCTCGCTAAAGAAATTCCTCGAGAGTTGGATCTTCCGCCACATATGCTTTTTATGTCAGCAAGTTACCCGGTACGAGCTCCAAAATCAATGATTCTTGGCCATTCCTATATTAAGTTAAGCTTTCGCATCGAGAAGTTAAATGTAATCCAAAAAAAGCCTATTATTAAAGGGAAGCAAGCCCAGATGACACTGAATCGGATGATGAACCTTTCCTCGGCTCATGAGCTTCCTTTCGCCACTTCCTTCCCTCGAGTCAGAAAAGATCATCCTGGCTAACGCCCTTACGACAAGAGAAGAAATGGTACTGCAGTCATGAGCAAGAACCGATTCATTAACATCTCGCTAAAGCCCTCTCCTGAGCTTACTGAACTGGGTTGGTTAAAGAACTTTCTTTCAAGTCCCTGAGGCACATTGCTTCCATCTCTTTAGGTAGTTTTTAAAGTACAGATAGACGCGAACTCAAGGCGGGGTTCGTTTGAACAGGCATTCATCAACGATGGAACTATAATCCATGAGATATGTAACATAATACTCCCTCTGATTGATTCTGTACTACAGGCGTAGTGTACCTCGCAGGAACCAACTACTAGTGGGAAGGTAACCTGGGCGTGCGGTGATACTAAGGAAGAGGTCCTCAAAAGCAGTTTTGAAGTATGTTAATGCAGGTTTAGCATAGCCCAGCCTGCACATGGTCAAGCCCCGTTTAGGGAAGGGTATACGCATATCCAACTACGACCTGCCGGCAAGAGCCTGCAGCAAGGGTTAACTGAGGGTAGAGGCGGTACGGGGCGCACTCAAGTGATTTGATCCTTAGTAGGGCAGAGCAGAGCTCCCTATTCTATTTATTAGAGAGAAGACAAGACAGTTAAAGCAAGCAGTCGACTCATTAGCCCTCTTACCTGAACCACAGTCAGGGACTATAGTCAGTGCGGTAATAAAAGAAAGATTCAGACTGCTCTAAGGCTTACTAGTCCTTAGCAGAACGAAAGAGACTATTCAAAATGAGGTTTTTTCTTTTATGTGAGTGCTGCTACCTTAATTCTTCCCTTTCTCCTTAAGTTAAGCAAGCGAGTGCGCAGGTCAGCTTCCTTCTTCAAAAGACTAGTTGGCATAGGACTCTAAGGTACGTTGAGCTACCCACTTCGATCCATTTTGAAGGCCTATTTCTTCTTTTTTTGATTTATTCGAAGCCAAAGGTGCCTTTCCCATTAGGCTTTTTGTAACCCCATTAGCGTCTGTGAGAATGGCTTCCTACTTTCCCAAGAAGAAAGACTTTCATGCGACCCATATATTCCACCACCCGCCCTGGTAATTGCCTTTCACCCAAAGCATCGGACATGGCTTCGTATCTACTTACTGAGAAAGGCAAGATCGAGGATTGAATCATCTCATCTGGCGTGCAGTCATCATATTCACGCCTTCTTTGAAAAGAATGAATAATTGGGATGAATTTCATATATCATACTTGACTTCTTAGTTCTTATAAATGATTGAAGAAAGGAAAGCCTCTTCTAGGCCAGCCCTTCATTTCATCTCTTTCCCCCTCTCCATACATCCCACATCTATCCTATCTCTGCTTCCGACTCAATCGAATCTCTATAAAAATAGATAGATAATGAAAGTAGTCAATGTGGGCATCACAAAGGAAGGACGCTTTCCAAGGCAAATGGAAGCCGGTCCTACCAAAGAAAAGGCCATAGGGACGTCTGTGAAAGGACAAATGGAATAAGGAATAGCAGCGAGCTCCGCAATAAAAGCGAAGGCTAGTCTTTATAATAACTAGTATAGCCCATCTATTTCCGAATGATATCATTCACCAGACCCCCCTCCCGTAGGGGCTTTCATCATACGGGTGAGAATCGGTAGATAAAAAGATCTTGATACGAAAGACGGAGAACTATTTGGTCCAAGAGGAGGCCGGGATACGTTTTTTTTGTTATGCCTCAGGTTCTCAATCATCGAATTGGGCCCAGCATCCGTCTTTCTTCGAGATGGCAAAAAAAAACTCTTGATCTGGTTTAAAACAAGCCTTTCTATGCTATGGACGGACTTATAAATAAGCAAAAGGGGCAGACGCAAGAACCATTCCTATGTCCCCATGATCAAGTATTGAATCCAAGAACCATAGATCAAATAGAAAGAGAAAGTTTACATCGATGCCTTCTCTCAGAACTGAACATATAAACTTTGCTACACGGAGATGGGACGAGAGAATCTTCTCTTTGATGCCGATTTAGAGAGAGTTGTAAAGCCCTTCCTCGTTCACTAGTCACGCTAGTGCTTTGCAAGGCAAAAGAATCTCTCTTTTGAGAAAAATTCATTCCTCAGAGTGCTTTCAGAGTTCGACGGTGCGTAGCCTTACTCCGCTTAGAGAGACTGATTCTTGCTCAGGGAGTTCCTTCTATATGCAAATTCAGACTTTTCTCCCTTCCCTTGCCGGCCTTTCCTATTCTATTTGAGCCCTATTTAGTGCTTGACTTGAGAAAAAGGGTGGAGCTACCTTTTCCTCTTCGCCCGCGCGTCGGTTCTCGGACTATTCCTTGTAGAATGAAGTCCCCGTAGTCAATTCTGGCTATGTGGATACTCATTCTAAACCACATGGGACCCTCTTACGCGAGGTTACCGGCCATCTCGATACTCAAAAGATTACGAGACTTTTCCCCCCACTCTACTTTCCTCGTCCTGAATTCCACCAGATACTATGCAAGGGAGGTGTCTGGGTTCCCTTTACGAGGCAGACGAGGTTCAGGTGTGCATCCGATGATTCGGTTCAACTCGTTAGCCTAAATGTCCACGGATAGAGTGAAGATGAGGATAAGCCCACCAAAAACCTATCATAGATGCGGGTACATTAGAGATTTGAAGGGAGTTCCTCTAGCCTTTATCTTCTAGATCAACTCTATAACGCACGGAAAGGAGATGGAGGAGCCATTAATATTAATATAGACCACCTTTCCCCCTACACGGGAAGCCACCACGACAAAGCTTCCGGGCCAAAGAAAGATGATTGATGTTTTCATTCTAGAAATCCACTCCCATATCATTGGACTCAAAAATCGGTCGCTCATTTCCTCCTATGGCCTATCTTGTGGCAAGGCCCCCTATTTAATTAAAGTAAGGGTGTCAAGCTGTAATAACCTGAAGGTCCACCCGCCTACTCAAACTCAAGAAATCCTACACCAGTTGATTGAGCTCAATCCCTTAACTAATATAATAGAAAAGAGAAGCAGATGCTATCGGTAGAAAAAGTCTTCCTTACTGGCTACGATGGAGAGATGATCTTAAGCTAAAGCATATAGACCCACCCGAAGCAGGGGCAAGGGGCAAAGCAAGAGCATATCTTCTATCTCGAAATGGTGATTGAGATCCACGAAGCTATAAGCACCGGAGCGAGCACCAATATCACTTGAATTTTAAGGAGTAGAAAGACCTGGAAATGTTACAAGTTGCTCTTTTTGTGAAATGCATTTGAAGGTGGTCGATGCCCCTGTTATTTTGACCATAGGAAGTCCTGGCCATGTCATAAAAGGCAGAAATGGCTATACTGGTGAAATAGAATATGTTACCCTATTTGATCTTTTGCGGACCTTATGACCCCACCCTGAACCGCCCATAATCGGTATCATATATAACCGGTGCCCACTAAAACCCACCCATTTCCCTGGATCTGCAGATTCAGGGTCTTCGTAGGTTTCGTCTCTATCTTTAGATTCGGTAAATGGTGACTCTTCTACAGGTACGGATGAGGCTTTAGCCTCTGTTGGATGCTGAGAATTTGGATTCATATGATTTGGCGGATGAAAGAGCTTATTCGAATGCAAAGGGATAGCCTTGCTAATAACTTACCTCTCCTTACCGACAACTAGGAGTGCTGCTACGCTAACTGGCTCTACTAAAGCAGGGAAGAACTAAGACATTGAAAGACGTTCCCTTAGCGCTTCCATCAAGAGAAACACTAGACTCACTATACAGGAGAACACCTAAAGGAACTATTCCTGCTTCATTCAACTCAGATAAGCTAGTCTAATTCTCTCGAATCAATCCTCGATCTCAGGTATACCCTATTCTCATATAGATAGAGATGCGATTCCTTTTGAATCTGTATCTGTGCATGCTTCAGAAAGAACTTAGTATCACTCCCTTCTCGTCGTTAACCAAACACAGCCCGGGTTTCTTTTCTATCTCGGGTAAGGTCCTTGGCTCAGTCATCATCAACAAAGTAGCGATAGCAAGGTCTGTGTCAAATGAAAAGAAAATAGCATTGGCCCTTTTTCATGCTTATATCGCCACTTCGACACATTCATGGGCATTGATTTGACAGCGTTATCGGGTGAGATAATGATAGGAAATGCCCATACAAGAAGTTGACCTTCTAGAATTAATATAATTTATAATGAATATCTTGAATATCAGCAGCGATAGATATTATTCTTTTGGGTCAGAAAATTGGAGAACTTCCAGCTATCAAGGAGACGAAAAGCTTCTCCTGATTTTGATCTGACTTCCTTCATCATGGAAGGTAAGAAATTGCTTACTTAAAGGGCTCGACCAATCTGCTTTGTTATCAGATAAGGAACATATTTTGAGCGAGCCCCGACTAATAATCGAAAGGGCTGAAGCAGCTTGCTTGTCCCTTTCTAGTAAGAGGGGCATCCTCATTCCGGTTGAGGAAAATAAGAATCATGCTACTTTTTTCTTGTTATTGAGAGAGTGGTATTCTCCGCCCCTGTCAAATAAAGTAGAGGGAGAGAACTGGAAGAGAGAAGGAAAAAGAGCAAAGGATTGACAAGTCTAATGGGAGAAGAATGGCTGAGACCTTGACTGCCTTCGAGACAAAGATAACCCAAGCGATCTAACCCCCGGGGCGGACCCCAATCGAAAGGCGCTAGACGGACTAACGGCAAGCGAGATAAAGAAAGCAGCTGGCCCTATGTGTAAAACCTTGCCGCGAGAGAGTCTTTCTCCAATGAGAATAAAGACAGTTTTTGGGCAAGACAATAAAGGAACTCGCCCTTTGATACCAAGGGATAAGAGCTGATTGCTGGTGATGACTTGGTGAAGGGAATCTATGAGAAAAGCTTCTCGAACCGGGTTCTGACCGACGCGGAGCCAACGAGTTCAGTCGAACAGCGTAACGAGTCTAAGGGCGGGATCAAGCTTCAAAGGAATGGACGGGTGTAGGCTTAATAGTTAACGCGGACCCCCCTGCTACTAGCTTATAGATAGTTGATCAATGACTTAAAAGACAAATGCCGAGAGAAACTGTTAGACTTCTTTATTGCGTTGCAAAGAGAGATCGAAGACGAAGATTTTCTGACGCAGTGCAGGCACTGGATGAAAAAGACAGAGAAGACAACAAGCCACCTCCGGGGCATACCTCAAGGAGCACCAATCTCCCTCGGTAAACATCTATCCGCACGAAGCCGACCTCCGACCTATAAAAAGAAAAAGCAAAATGCAAGAAAGGAAAATGAAAAAGATGCTTTGGGAGTGTCGATGTAGACTCCTTCCACGAATTATTGAAAAAGCCATCTTCCTATCAAGGTTAAGGAATCAACTGAGCATCTCAGTGGCAGGATTGAATACCCGGATCGTATCAGAGTTCACACCGCCCGCCCTGAACAAATAGGAGGCGTGGGCCACAGGTCGCACATAAGCCGCCGGGTCGCACGACAGAAGAACACCCAACACACAGATGCACACTCCTCCATGTGAAATATTCATCTTCATTGGAGCCTTTTGGTAGTAGTCATGACCAACAGCCATAGCCATCAGCTGTTGGCTCGTTGGTAAGGCGAGAGCTTCAAGCTCAATTTCTGATGGCACACCCCCCATACAAGCACCACCCGATGAAGGGGGGACAGGGAAAGCTACAAGCCCAAAACCTTCGACCCCTCTTTCTAAATGGGGGTGCCCAGAGCACCTCATCTTGTCATTTCATCCTTGCTCATTCCCGTTAGGCCGAAGTCTTTGGCCTTTTCTTCTCTGCGCCCGCTCACGCTTCACTGACCTATCTCGTGGTAAAAAGAAGAAAGTACGAAAGAATAGTAAACGGAGCACACCGTAGAAAGATTCTAAATATGAGAAGTCCCCCTTGGATTCGAGAAGAAGGAAATGAAGAACGGGAATGAAACAAAATGAGGCCACACCGTGACTGGAAGAACCAATAACCTTTTAGATGACTCTTTCCCAGTTCAAAGCAGAGATGGGACTACTTTTATTGCAAGCAAACCGATAAACCGTCCAATTCAGTTAGTGTCAATGACCTTCCACAGAGCTTATAACTAACTCGTTCCTCACCCTACTTCAAGGACACGAGCATGCTTACCGTACCTTACCCTTTCTTGTCTTGCCGCTGTCTCGGCTCCAGGCTGGCTGCCAGACTCTATCCGACTCCCCGAGTGAGGTCTCAAGGCTCTTCGGACTCTTATTCGGTATCTTATGTACAAAAAAAAGCCGAGGTCCTTTCCCTGATTCTTCCACGCCAAGGCGGATAGAGTATAAAACAAAAGGATGAGGTCCATATAAAAGAAAGGTTTCTTTATGTTCATTCGCTCTTCTCTTCTCGCGTAGTGGCATACCGGAAAAAAAGAGAGACTGTTCAGCCATGAGTGACTGCCATCCAACTTGTAGAACTCATTTCGAAAGCTTACCCACAGTGGAGAGCGATGCCGAAAGGTACGATTGGCCATAGTAGTAGTATCATAAGGGAATTTCCTTCTTTCTTCACACCGGCTATCTCCGAGAAAAGCATACGTTTTCCTACCTCATTCACTTATAGGAAAGAAGAGCTAACCGTCCTTTCCTTCTTCTTGCTTAACGTAAGGCTTGCTGCTACCTCCCCTTCCTTCTCGGGGGGGAATCCGGATTGGACTTTGATTCCATCTCTTTCTCTCTTCTCTACGTTGGGTTTCCAAAAGGGTTCTACCACAGTCGACCGTTAGGTAGAGCATTTCATAAAGTTTTCAGTCTGACGTCCGGTGTTCCCGAAAGAAGGAAATTCCCTTCTGATACTACTACTATGGCCAATCGTACCTTTCGGCATCGCTCTCCACTGTGGGTAAGGATAAGGTAATGGAATTGATAGAGAAATTGAGAAACCTAGGTAGGATAGAAGAATTGATAAAGGGAATAGAGATGATGATAGAGATCATATTGAGAAAGAGCAAAATTCCGTACAGGTACAACTCTTATTTAAACAAAGTCAAAAAAATACGATCTTTGTTGTCTAATAGAACAAACACTAATACCTTAATTGAGTCGGTCAAAATCAAATCCGTTTATCAAAGCGCTTCTCCGATTGCTCAAGACATCTCTTTTCAACTAAGGAACAAAAGAAGATCATTTCGTTCCATTTTTAGTCAAATAATGAAGAATATTTAATTAGTAATGAGAAAGGGGGTTGAGGGGATCCGTATATGTTGTTATGGTCGATTAAAAGGCGCAAAAATAGCAAGAACTGAATGCGGAAAGTATGAAAAAGTCTCTCATAATGTATTTAACTAGAAAATCGATTATGCTCCTGCGGAAGTATCTACTCGCTACGGAATCTTAGGTGTCAAAGTGTGGATTTCATATAGTTAAACAAAAAGGGACGTGCTATATCCGAAACGTACGAAATATAGTAAATATCGTAAAGGCAGATGTAGTAGGGGTTGCAAACCGGACGGTACAAAACTTGGTTTTGGAAGATATGGCACTAAAAGTTGTAAAGCTGGTCGTCTTTCATATCGAGCCATTGAAGCAGCGCGTCGGGCTACAATCGGATAATTCCATCATGCTATGAGCGGACAATTTCGAAGAAATGGTAAGATATGGGTAAGAGTTCTCGCAGATCTCCCTATTACCGGGAAACCTACAGAAGTCAGAATGGGAAGAGGAAAAGGAAATCCTACGGGTTAGATTGCTCGTGTGTCCACGGGACAAATCCCATTTGAAATGGATGGTGTGAGTTTGTCAAATGCTCGACAAGCCACTACATTAGCGGCACATAAATCATGTTCGTCAACCAAGTTTGTTCAATGGTCGTAACGTCACTTTTTAGTGGGGAGGGCCAAGATTCAAAAAAATTAGGCGAAGTGTTTCTTCCTGAACGACGAAAGTGGAAGACACTAAGGGAGAGGGATATACTCCTTTCTTTTTGTAATCGCCGAAATAGTACGACGAACCTTTTTGTTCCAGGCGTACTACCCAGATCTGTCTCGGTTTATTAAAGCCGACCAGGTTTAGAAAGTGATAGTTGTAAGAATAAATAAGAAAGAAAAGAGCTAAGATTCAAGAAAGGAAGCTTTATGGGAGAAAGGAGAAAAAGTATGTATCTGGGGGAGGGGCTATGTATGTAGAAAGGGATTAGTCTCTATCCATCCGGATACTCACGTAGGCTACCAACTAAGTCAATTCAGGTAGTGTCTAAATAACAATGAAGCAAGAGTAAGCCAACAAGCTCAAAGATGAACAGTTAGTTGGCGAGCTAGCTGCATTTCTTGTGAGTCGACCTGCGCACGGACAGGCAGCGGGTAAGATCGACACGAGGGCCACATACGTACATCAGCCGCATGTGTATAGTGCGGTTAGCAGGTGAGGGCAATGAGTTGAGTAAGTCTTGTCAACAACGCTTCGAACAACTAAATACTAACACACTGTTCACTTCTATACTTCTCCACCACCAAAACACAATGACTTCTGCAATTCATACAGGCATGCATGAAAGACGAGCGAAAAACGATGAATTTGCCTTAAAAGCTCGCGGGCCCCGACCGATGGTCGTTCCTAGGCCCAGTCAACCACTTGTGATGACTTCGCCCTTACCTACCAGTGCTAGAGCCTCTCCTACCGATGTCACCACTGGTTCAGGTACTTTCACCAGTACTTGAGCCAGCACCTAGCTATGCCCATGTCGTAGCTTCTGCGGCTACGAGGAACCTCCGGAGCCCAGATATTGAAAAGGATCTGTTATTGTCCATGCCCTAGCCGTTGCTTCCGCTGGATCAATGGGATCCCAATCTCGATTTCCTAGGTATGCTTGCCCTGTTCAGTAACTGAAGCTACTTGTTCTCTTTCACTACACCAAACCCACGAACTTTCACCCAAACGCATACAGTTGATTCCACAGGTACCACGGGCATGCTACTAAGAATGTCTATTGGACTTTGCAAAACTTATTGCCTTACCTACTGGAGGAAGAAAAAAAGAACTTAGCTGGTTTTTTTGTCAAAAATCGGAAGAACCTGAGAATATTCAAGGACTCGTTACCCGGCTGGGTAAAAGCAACAGCACAGAGGCTCTGCAGCAACAGGAGCCACAAAGACGATTATAGAAAGATACCAGGATTATACTCAAACAATAGCAGTGGTACTCTCCGAAGTCAGCCCTAAAAAGAAAGGTGCTACACTAATTGTAGTAAGCAGAACAGGGCCTCGGCCCCAGATGCTATAAAAGACCTTTCCTTCCTTGCCAAGGGCAGCTGCTCGACCAAGCAACCAATTTCCACCCTAAAATGCAGCTACTCACCTGGGAGAAATTCCTGCTCAGATCTCAATCCTAGACTTTTTCTCTTCTACGCCGTACGGTTTCAGGGCTTAGAGAGACCGGAGTAGTTAATTAGTCGAAGCAAGGAAAGGAGGCTTCTGGTTCGGCTGGCTAGTCTCAAGGTCTGCAGATGCTTTCGGAAAGAAGAGGCTGAGGTCTAACTATACGCTCTATATGATATGCGTAGACATCGACAATTAACATTGCCTTACCTTAAGAGATCGAAATCACTACTGATTTAGGTACATTCTTCTGGCAAGAAGTGAAATACAAACCCTCCCACCGGACACCCTTTAGGCTCAATTCGATGCCAAAGGAGGGCCCTTTATTGCCCTACTGTTCTGGTTGAACTAGGCTTTTGGCTGAACTACCACCATCTTCCAGTAGTCTTAGCTTACTGTTTGCTTCCTGCCTGATCGATGCTGACTGACTGTTCTTGCTTGTCTTGGGCCTGCACTTCAATTCCATTTCAAAATAAGCAACCGGCTTAAGCCAATTGACGTAAAAGAATGAAGGATAGCTTTTCCTTTCGGGTAGACTGACCAAGCAAGGGATAGCAATAACTAAAACTTCGATACCTAAATGAAATTCACCAGACCGAACCAATTCGTGTTACTTCGTCTGCACTGGTTTGTACACGAATGCGTGAGTTATACCTAGTACTCAATAAATTATAGACCACTTCAAATCTTCATTTTCGAGAGGGATGATCAACTCTGCAAATATCGATCGAAACTTGAACCCTTGTATAGGTATGCAATTTAAGAAAGCACAACAATTGAAATAGGTAGTCCGTATTGGTATCAGATCTATTCCCATGTTCCGATCTTTCCATTTTGTTTACCCATTTCTTGGGTAGAGTCTCCCAACTATATTTGAAAATGGATTGGTTATCCATAAAGATAAAGAAAGCTTTCCTGTAGTTCCGCTTCTTACTCTAAAAATGAAGAAAGACTTGTCTACAATCATTGTTGGGAAGGTCCAACCAAGAAAGGCATGGGCTGGGTATCCATGTCACAGAACCTTTCTTCTAGCCAAGAATCCCATTATTGATTGAATCGGGCAATTCATTAGCAAATTAGAAATCCACCATTTTAACACACAGAAAAGAAACCTAGAAAAGAGGAAGAGTCACTAAGATAAGAGCCAGGTAAGCAAGCAAGAAGGAGAGGCTAGAAAAGGCGAGGCAAGGGGCTCTCCATCTGACGGAAGATTGTGTCCAAGATCTAGTAATCTAAGCCTTGCTTCTTCTGGTCGGCTCGTATTAGCCTGTGCTTTATTACTATTACAGGTAGTCATTCCATTCCCCCCGTTCCTTTAGTCTTTTCAATAGTACTTGAATATGAAGTCGCGGTCATGTCTCGCCCCCCCAGTCTAGTGACTGCTTCCATCTTTCTTTCGAATTTCATCAGTTCCAGGCTCAAGTGCCTCCTCATCCATCTTCATTCCCAAGGCGAACATTTCCATTGAGTGACTGTAACTGCTATCTATGGTTTACAGTCAATAGTTCTTAACCAACCCTTTCTCGCTGAGCTTTATAAAGCTTTAAGAGAGAATAGGGAGTAAGGGGGACCTTCGCTTCATTATTAATTTGACCCGGACCCGCTTTCTTCTCCTGCTGCTGATTTGGCCCTGCACTGATTCAGGAGCTTCTTCTTTAGTCTAGGATGAGAAAGAATAAGAAAAGAAAAAGAAGAGGTTGGGCGAGAACAAGAAGCGGTCGTCGTCCGGAAGGAATTAGGAGGAGGGAGCGCCCTTTGCCCTAAGAAATAGGCGGCTTCGCCTTCAAGCCATCAAAAAAATCGAGCTAATATGTGATCATGACAGTAGACTGATGCATAGGTTTTTTTTACAGCCTTTTGATCATGATGCATCATGAACGTGCCAATATGTGATCGGGGTGAACGGTGGTTAGATCTAGGGTGAGCCATGAGCTTACTTCGAGTATTTATGACTCTGGTGGCAACACGTGACAGGCGAATGACATGATTCTTGAGGAGTTAGACCACGGCCATGTGATGATGCATCAAATAGATGCAACGGTTGATGGGTGAGGCAGATTTAAAGCACACTAGAGCCTTGCTTGGGACCAGGTCTCTTGTCCTACTTGGGAAGGTGGTTTTGGCATTAAGAGAGTTCATGAATGGAACGAAGCATCTGTGTTGAAGCATATTTGGCATATCTTATGTAATGACCCTGATTCTATTTTGAATAGATGGGGTCAGTCTACTTTTCTTAAATATCAATCCTTTTGGAGTGTGAGAACATCTTCTGAGTGCTCATGGGTCCCTTCTTCCCCTAGGGAGCTGAGGGATGGATCTTTTGGAAATAAAGCATTCAAACAAAGATAGACTGGTCAGTCTTGTGTCCAAATTTCTCTTTCCCGCCTAAGCACATGATCCATCGAAGTCAATTTTCTTTCTAGTAAGCTAGGGCTTAGTAAGCAAATCAAAGGAGTCGTTAAGCTAGGGCTCAAATTTAGTTTCTTAGCAAGTCATCAGACAGAAAAGGTTAGGGCAGCTGGGGAATTAGTTGAAGTGCAAACATCTTTTGTAAAAGGAAAATCTCTTACAGTCTATCCAATTGCATAAGGCCATCCGGTTCTGGCATCGAATGGGAGTTCTCTTTCTTAGGGGCTCTTCCCACTTTAGAGTTTCCTAATATGTGTTTAAGAAGTCCTTATATCAGTACTACTAGCGAGCTAACATGCTAACAGTTGTTAAAAACTGGTCTTTATTAAGCTCCCCTTTTTACCTAGCATAATAACTAAATAACTACACAGGCTTAGAAGACTAGCAGTTCTACTAAGAGGATAAGAGTGAGTTGGCAAAGGCTATTCTTATCATTCCTTCCCTTGATCTGACAGTGCTAAGTAAGAAGGGCCTAAATAACATTACCAGTAATTCGAGGCAAGCGCATAAGAGAGCTAGCTTGTATAAGAGTCATAAGAGGACTAAGAATAAGAAAGGTCCAACTCGTACTAAGGCTATCGGTACTACTCTTCCTAACGTGGATAAGGTTTCTCCTATGTTTATCGTGTCTAACAGTAAAACCAGCTCTCCCCTTAGTCTAAATAGCTAGATAATCTCCCAGCCAATGGGCAAGCTAGTTCTTTAGCAAAATCAGTCTTCTTTCAAGCAAGCTATGGATAAGAGGGAGAGGTCAAAGGTAAAGGACCAAAGCTCTTTTATTTGAGATTTTAAGCCAGTTCAATTCCTTTTCCCATTGATCCTCTTGGAGAAGAAAAGCTAAACCCATCTAGCTCTAGTAGTAAGCGCATTGAGTGAGCGAGCAAACCCAATGTTCATTCTAAGCTAAGCCCCTTATTTCAATGTCATGCCAGCCGAGCTAGTAGACGTCTTAAATTAAGCTCTTCCTGTTGCAGCCTTTCCAATTATAATTGCTAGACCAGAAAGTGCTTTACCCACTATTTACATTATAGGAAAATTGGATAGTGCTCTTGCCCCTAGTCCTATTGTGGGAGTAGGAGTCTTTCCTCTAGCTGTTGAGAGTTCAGCCATTGGAGTACTTCGTAGGCAGTGCTTTATCTTAGTTTGAAGGCTCTAGAGCAAGAAAAGAGGTAGGCAAGCATATCTTTTTGAAAAAGGCTAGTTTTCAAGCTCTTATCTTTCTTCTTTCTTTCGGCAATGAATGAAGTAAATAAGCAAATGATAAAGCTTAGGCTGGCTAGTAGTTCTTCTCCTTATCATAAGAGTCATTTCATACCTGGCTTGCTCTATCAAAAACAGAAAAGAAGTCCCTGCCTTCTTACCCAAGAGCTCTGATTTCGCTAACAGCCGCAGCCTCCCATGTGGCGCACCCTACTTTTTTGAAAAAAGAAGAAAATGGTTGAAGTACTTATTTCTAATGTAACCTAAGCAAGATTAGATTGTACTTTCCCAACCAGATCTAGGTATCCGTTATGCGCACCAGACCTCGTATTGTGCTACAAATGAGGGAAGCATTTCGCTCCACTTCCGCTTGAGTCAGACTTTTTTCTATTCTCAACTGCCTTCTTGGAATCGGGATTTCCTATTTCCTACTCTAAGCCTATTGGTGAAAGTCAAAAGTCTAAGGTTCCAACTTCTGGTTGTAAAGCAGAAGAAGTCCCACCCCCTCAGCCCCCACCGGCAGTCCGCCTTTTTGACCTGAAAAGAATTGAAAAATCTATCTTTTTCTTCTGATATTGCTTTTGACCCTTATTCTGTCTTATGTCAGAATTTTGATAAAGCCAGAATGATGGGCGTTCTAAAGCACACGCTTTAGCGCCCCATGACTCTCTCGGATTCTCCTCTTTCTTAGGGGGCTCTTCTCTATCTTTTTTTATTAATTCTTTTAGTCACCTCTTTCTTTTTCCTTTGCTGCTTAATGACGCCTGAAGTTGCATAGGTATTTCCTCATAAAAGATAACAAAAAGCGAAGAAAGCTATGAGATTGATCAGAAGGAGCGACCTGAAAGCATATTTAGCATCTCAAAGCTCCTTTAGAAGTATGATGACAAGACAGCTCAGATTTTTACACAATGTTCCCCCACTTCGTGAGGGCATTTTTGCCTGGGGTAAGCAGGCTCAAACTTACCTGTTTTGGAAAAGGACTTGTGTAAAAGGTTACCTACATTTACGGGGAGGTGATGGTCCCCCTATAAGGAATGTAGCGCCCACGCTATACTAATCGACGTGGCTCCATACGGTATCCAAAGCCTTATAGGGGGCCTCTAGATTGCTTTTAAAAGACTTGTTGTTATTAGCGCTCTGATATAATTAAGATGTGGACGCTAATAACAACGTTAATTCAAATAAGGGCATCCCGTCTATTCCATTCCTTCGTTGGCTTAGGAATGGACGGGATGATAAGATAAGCCTTGTTACGATAATAAAACAAGATAAATCCTCGTTTTTTGTCGACTGGGTGACTTCTAGAAGGGCATCCCTCTATTCCATTCCTGTGCAAGCTTAGGAATGGTCGGGATGAGAAAAGTGAACTCAAATAAGGGCATCACGTCTATCCCATTCCTTCGCAGGCTTAGGAATGGATGTGATGATCAAAGTACCCTTAAAACGAGATAAATCCTCGTTTTTTGTCATGGGTTACTTGAGATAAAGACATCCCTCTCTTCCATTCCTTCGCAAGCTTAGGAATGGTCGGGATGAGAAGATATGGGATATGGGGGGACAATAAAGTAAACGCAAAAAAATTCGCGTTATTTTTTTTATCAACCCCCCATGACCCCGATATAGTGACTGTTCCAGGAATGATGGGCTTCCAGTAAGCTAGCAAGCTAGCTTACTTCAAGTATATTAAAAGACTCTCTATGTTACGTACTGTCTGGCTGTCGTTTTTGTGTACGCCATACGTGCTCACTAAGAGTCTGTCCCCGCTTATCATAATATCTATATCTTCATGTTTAAAGCAATTGGTAGTCATGCTCCACACCCCGTGAAGCACTTCCTCCCTTTTATTAAACTCCTTCCTTTTCAGTCTAGAAGTATATATATCTTAAGATTTAAAGAGAACGGTAGTCGTGCTCCACACCCGTGAAGCACTTCCTCCCCTTTTCCAATATGTCTTTCTATATCTCTTCTCTTGATCGAGTCAGATATGTGAAAACCTTATCAGTCGAATAGTAAACTCCTCAATCTCTGTCTTCTGGACCTGAGCATCTTTTTCATAGTTGATGCTCTGCTTGGGGAGAAAGAGATGTTAGGCGGGTAGCTATTGTTGGCCCAGGCAAGAGTTGCATGTGGTCGGTCGTCAGATGCCACCGGTTCATCATTCAGACAGATGCGCGATATGTGAGATAGAATGCCCGCCTTTATACAATCCATTTTTGCTTGCCTCTTACCAAAGTTCGTACTAAATGGGCAAAGCTCTGGCTAGGAAAAGAGAGGCGGGGCTAGGGAGGGTGGCGCATTGCACTATTCCATCCGAGGTGGAAGGGAAGGAGAGATTACGAGCAGGGAAAGAAAGAGATTCGATGATTGATTAATCGTTCGATCTCACTCGAGATGCGCCGCCTCTAGCCAGTAAAGATCTTAGTTGTTGTTGAGTGGGCCAACCATCCCTTACTTGCTAAGAGATTTTCTTCCTTACGTTAGGAAGTCTGCTTATCTGACCCCAAGGTAGTACGTATCCTATAAAAGCTGTCACAATCATTAATAGGAAGATAACAACTCCGAGACACTAAACAAATTCCCTAGGACTGCTATAACTCGCATGATATAGACCACGAAAAAGATGAAGGTAAACCACAATGAGAAACATACTTGCCCCATTAGCATGCATATAACGGAGCAACCAGCCCCCTTCAACATCTCTCATAATGTGTTCTACGCTGTTGAAAGCTAGATCCAAATGAGGTGTGTAATGCATAGCTAAAAAAACGCCAGTCACTATTTGAATGACTAAACAAAGACCAGCTAACGGACCGAACCCCCACCAATAACTAAGATTGCTCGGGGTTGGATAATCTATCAAATGCTGATTAAGTGTGGAGGATATAGGTTGTTTAAGAAGAGAGAATCGTTGGTTCCTTATAGTCATTTCTCTTTTCTATCTTGACTACTCTTGTTCCCCCACCTTTTGAGCGTTCTGGGGCCCTACTATATATATAATATATATATATAATATATATAGTACCCTTTCTTTGACTTTTGAAGGATGGAGGGGGTATACAGTGAAAGAAGCGTCGAATGGGTCATCCTGGGTTACTGAAGGGTCGTCTGACCGCTCGGTGACCGAATCAGGGAGGTTTTTACCGCTTTCTCTTCTCTCCAGCACTCTTGGACTGATCATCTTGCTGCAACAAAGCAAGCTTAGGAATGAATCTAATGGAAATTTAGGTCTCTGTCTGCTTAGAAGATTATTCTTTCCTCTTCGGTGAAAGAGGGAAAAGGTGTATGGGAGAAAGAATGATAAAAGGAGAGAAGATCTCCTCCGCCAAGTGGGACAGAGTGCGACCCCTATGCAATTGGAGGTTCTGGCTCATCTCTTGGGGGTCCATATCATCTTCAAACTTTTCCTCTTCCATTAGCATAGCTAAATTTGAAGAGGATGACTCAGCATCAGAAAAAGTAAGCCCCCCTTTGCCTTGATTGAATTTGGCTTCGCTGCGCCCTGAATCAATCAAAAAGCTTATTGATTTGATTCATCCCATTTCATTTGGGTGAGAGGGAGGCTGTGAGTCACCCGGGCTACGGATTTGTCGGTTGGTTGATTCTCTAAATCTCCTCTTGAGAAAAAAAAAGGCCCTCGAGTCCCGACCCATAAATAAATAGGAAGCGAGGCGAGGGTCTTTCATTAAAGGGAGAAGAGAGCTATTCAAGGCTACTCGACTCGATGGGGAAGGGCATGCTGTGGCGAGCGGGCTTGCCTATTCATACTAATACTCATATCCGGTTTGGCTTTCGATCATTAATACGAGTAGGAGGTTCGTTCGGGCAAGCAAGCAGCAATGGGAGGAAGAGTAGAAGCTGGAACTACTGGAGCTGGTACTCGAACTTTGATGATATGCCCTATTCCTTTTTCTGGAAAGTGAGGGAGCCCGCATACCCACTCTCCCTTCCCCACCCCGAGAGGGGTGGCCTCGCCCTTCAAGGCTACATTCCGATTTTTATAGTAGAAAAGGCTAAAGCCCCACCTTTTCCATTATTAGAATCAGACCATTTTTTCTCAATGATCGAACTTAAAGATATGAACTAAGTGCCATTTGATGAGTAACTAAGAACAAAGGAGAGGGATATAGAAAGGATGAAGTAATGAAAGAGGAAGTCATTGCTAGTAGTAACGACTTGTTACGATCCATTGATTCATATAGAATCCATGTCCTAGGTGTATCAAAAAACATTCTTTTCGCTAAGCGTATATAATAAAATAGAGTGAAAGGGTCCACCCCGAAACCAAGGGGATACTAACTAACAGCTGAGTCCTCTCCGAACCACAGGAGATAGTTGCCCATCATACGGCTCACCAACTTCACTTGCCTCTATGGGAGGCTCGCTCCGGGCAGGTTCGGATCACTTATAATACACAGCTCTACGAAGGAAGGGGTTGAGTTAGGAACGTTTTCAATATTCTTCTTTTTCTGTATTTGTTCGATGAGAAATGCGAGACGAAAAAGGAACCCATCTTTTGGACTGGGAAATGCGAGTCTGTTTTGTCCATTTTATCCATCCCCCTCTATCAAAATGATCAAAAAGAAAGGCAAACTTGCTTCTTATTCACGTCTTCGATCTCTTCCGTCTCTGCCCCGCTCGTTGTCACCTATGTTGAAGAAAGGTTTGAAACCCTATAGAGAATGAAGAGGGGCCAAGGATCTTCCTCTCAACAGTGCTTCTTGAGGCTCCCCCCTGAATAAGTAAGGCCCCGTTAGCTTGGGCGAAGATGGGGATAAGGAATAAGGATTGAAGCCCCCTTAGCTCTGCCAGGCACTGGACAGGGGTTAGCTCAGTAAATGTGTAGAGCCAAGTGTAGTGTGGTGTAGTAGTAGGCACTTTTAGGCCCCTTCCTGGCTACCGGATCACTCCAGTGCTTTGGGTACTACGGACCCTCTGCCATCCATTGCAGCAGAGCCGTTTCATTTTCGGGGGGGCTAAGCGCAGTTCTTTGAATCAAACGTTGAATGAAATTGATTCTTTTTTAGATATCAAAATCGAAATCGGATAGGATAGATGGATGGATCTATCTTTCTATTTATATATATTACTATATAAAATGGATTTATATAGTTAAGTAGTGTAGCAAGAAGCCCCAAATCCTTGATTTGGCCAGGAAAGACTGCACCGCTTTGGGCCCAGGAAGCAAAGGGAATGAGCTCGGCTGCTTCTCCTCCACACTTCTTTTTCTTTGTGTCTGCTCCGCATACGCTTCGCGCGCCATTGGTGCTTTGCTCTCCTCTTATTCTTCATTAGACGGTTCGGATGGACTTCACCGTTCTTTCCCAACTAAAAAAGAAAAGGTTGTATCACATCGAGATGTCGATTCTTTTTCTGCCCCCAATGAGATGGGGAATTTTTGACCCCCAAATTTCTATTTTTTGGCCCTTCATCTTTATGAATCGAGGACCGGCCCGGCTCGTGTTGGAATCGTTCCAACAACCGGCGGAGAGCACCTCAGTATACAATCGCGCGCAGTAACTGGGAGTCCTATTACACCTAAAGCCAACTTCAATTCACCAAACCAAGGTTCATCTCGTGTAGTGATTGTGGACTCGTATAAGGATATTGAGTAGACGGTTGATGTATCAGACTCGAGCCTATCTTTCGTAGTATGCATTCCCATCTGTGTCGCAACTGATTCGGTAAGCTACGTGTCCGGTGCACGGAGAACTACCTTCGGTCCTCCAAACTGACTTACTCGTGGCAACCTTCCGGCCGCCCAACGACCTATAACGCTAGTCACTACTCCCACTGGGGCTAGGAAGTAAGCGCCACAACCCAAAGCGGCGAAGAACAAATAGAATTTGCTACAAAAGCCAGCTAACGGGGGTATTCCTGCGTATGAGAACATAGTAATGGAGAAGGTAATAGCCGAAATAGGATTCGTTTTGGCTAGAGCGCCCAAATCCGCTATATATTTGACACGGGTTTGCCGTAATGCTGAAACTATGGCGAATGCATCTATCGTCATTAATGCATAAATAAAGATACCAATTAGTAGTGATTGAATTCCTTCTATGGTTCCATATGAGAAACCAGTACAAATATAACCTACATGTCCAATTGAACTATGAGCTAGAGGTCTTTTGACTTTCGTTTGGGCCATGGCGGCCAGTGCTCCTAAGATCATAGAAACAATGCTGCAGAAAAAGAAGATTTGTTGCAATGTAGCTCCATAGGAACCATAAATAGAAACACGTAAAATATTAGCAGAAATCGAAATTTTAGGCACAATAGAAAAGAATGCTGTAACCGGGGTGGATGGCACTAGATCTGCTTCCACCTATTACTCTGTTGCTTCTCTTCTAATAGATCTATTGGGTCAAGTTCATCATCTCATCTCTGCGCACTGTCTCGTCTTTTCGCTCCTCTCCAACCAGTCGAGTGGCTTTCGCTCCAGTTCCCAATTTGCTTCTGCTAGTGGGACAATCAGCTTAATCCCTTACTCGTGCTACAATCAGGCTTGGCACCTTCCCTTATTCTCGGGATAAGGGGAGCCGAGTGGATGAGGAATCATACTTTTCCGACCACCATGCCATTGACGCAACATCAATGACCTTTCTCCCGGGATCCCTAGGCTCGTGAGAAAGTATACCTATTGGTTCGAATGCTTCATCTAATTCGTCTTTGGATTCGTATGCCTCTGTTCTGGCTAATCAATGCCTCCGTGACTTTAGATAGTGAAATTGCTTATTAAGGTGACGATGGCAAGATGTTAGTTTCCCATCATTATATTATATATCTTCAAATATTTTTACATAAAGAGGCTAGATAGACAGATGCTCCCCGAGCACAAACTTGAGTCAACCGCTCAATCCTAAAAGAATAGGAAGCCTAAGATTGGTCGGTCTTCAAAATTGGTTCAAGGACCCAGGACTCTAGGTCAGAAGATGCCTCCTTATCAGTCGAGTGACATAAAGAACCAGACTATCCATTCCTGGCCCACATAGCTAGCTGTCCGCCCCGATGGCGACCCAACATAGGATTCCTTGCTTCAGGAAGGTTTATATGGGAAAGACGATGACGGAGACTCGACACGCAGACCTTCACTCACTTTTTTCTATGTGCTTCACTCTAACGTAACGACGTTGATGACAGACTGTCTTTTTTGATAACATTTCAAAATGTTACATCAGAAAATGAAGACTTACAAGGACGGCAACTCGCCAACATGCAAGAAGCCATACATCAAGTTCCATGTATATCCTTCCTAGTTATGGTATTCGATATATCCGGAATGCTTTAGGTGACAAGTCCTGCCAGTCGACAGTGTGGGGGCTTTAGGCTGACTTAAGAGAAGGTGAAAGAGAGATTTCTATACAAAACAGGGGAAAGCCCCTCCCAATTGTCCTGACATATCCAATTTTGATCATTTACAACTTCTGATAAATGAAAAAGATCTTCACTATAATTGAATCCCAGTAGGCAGGTCAGGTTTCCTTTAGGTCAGAATCCTATCGGCTAGTTTGCTTGGCTAACGCCTTCTTATTCCCATCTAGCCTGGAACCTTCCTGGATGTACCTAACAGGGAAAGACTGGTGAGTTTTGAATTCTTCTTTTCCGGACTTATATGTACCTTGGATAAATCTCTTTTCTCTTTAGTGGAATCTGCCTTTCTGGTAGCGCTTAATTTATTGCTTCTTTCTTCTTCTTGCTTCGGATCATTTCTTTTTTGTCTATAGTGACTCCCGAGTCTTCCTTTTGGGTAAATAACCGTAGGAAGATCCAACTACTCGGACCACCACTAGCGTTGGTGTGGGAGCTGTAGATGGTTTCTTTCCTTCTCCTCCAGAGGCATTCCGGGCCGAGTACAATACAAGTCATGAGCGATAGCGAAGCCTAGAGAGACGGAAGTAGTAGCTTCTAGGACGAAGCCGAGGGAATCTATCAATAAGAAGGGCAAATCCCCACAGGCAGAAAGCCTTGAAGGAAAGATTCATTGGATGATTCATTCTAGTCCAGTCTGAAGTTAGTCAAGTAAGGACTGATGGGCGGATTCACTAGCTATTACTTCGTGAACAATCGGGGTATTCCTATTATCTTTCCCCCGAATCTATCTATCTGTAGCCCAACTACAGAGCAAGGCAAGTCAACTTTACTAAATCTTCCTTCTCTTATTCTTTTTCTAGTTAGAGAGATAGATCACTCCGAAACCTAAGAGAAAAGCCTTGACTAGCTCTTCTTTATAATCCGAGACTACAAAAGCAAATTCAACGTCCTTACCTTAACCTTCCAGCTAAGTATGAACAGAGTGAAGAGTCGGCAAAAGTTCACCACATAAAGCATAGTCACAAGGGCAAGCGAACCACAGAGACCATTTCACAATCATAAGAGCTGAGCTGAAAGAAGGGTGAATATAATTCCCCTCGGGTGACTTCACTGCAGGGATTTCTATTGAAGAGCCGGGTGAGCTACCTTAAAGGCACCCTGGTATTCCTTATTATCGATAGCACAGGTGATCCCTAATGGGATCGCTTCACCGATCTCTATATAGATCGCCCCTAGATCCCATTAGACTGATTTAGTGTGGTTAAGCTGTGAAGAAGAAAGGTCACTTAGTTTAGGGCTATCTTTCTATCCTGTTTAGAAAGATAGCAGCCATCAAAGAGAAGATAAAGGCTATTTTCTGCTTGACTTCCCGAGGGGAGGCAGAGAAGAAGCAGCCATTTCATCGGTTGTCGGACGAGCAGTAGAGTCGGTCTTGGTGCTTGAGTCAGTCCGTGGTCAGCAGTGGATTAGGTAGAATAGGTAGCTGTTCTTGCTCCTGAAAAACTACTAAGAAGAATAACTTTTCTTTTCTCTAGATCGAATGCGACCTAGAAAGATTCAACTTCTCCCACAGGGAAAGAAAGCCTTATTAGTTCAGCTAGTCCATTAATTAGATCACCTGTGCGTACGTTATCTATAATAAGGAAAGACCTGGCTCCAGGTAGCGAAAGGGAGTAGCAAAGGGCAAATTCGTTAGGAGAGAATACCAGGCGTCCAGCTTAGCAACCATTGAACTAGCTGCCACCAAAAGTGAAAGGGAGTCCTAGTAGATCACAGAACAAAGAGAGTCAGAGTAGTCTAAATCACTGAGTGAAAGCAGTCATTTCCAGAGTTAGCTCTGCGGATGAAGCAGGCGAAGAACTTTGATTATCATATAAAAGGGTTATATTCTTTCTAGAGATTCAGCCCTTAGAGACTAGCTAGTCTTCCTTGGCTTGGGTGGATTGCTTTGAATAGAAATGCTTTCTCTGGTTCACTGAGGTAGTTCGACTAGCTAGAACGTAGCGAAGGTTCAGTTGCCCTTCTAGGGAAGGAAGCTGAATCAGGATTAGTCGTCCTATTGTAAGTAAAGAAGTAGTAGAGTAGATCCCGAGTGCCACCGATATAGCTCTTCGAGTGCGGTGGGCCCCCTTCAAAGAAAGCACTTTTTTCTTCTTCAACATTCCTATCATTCCTTCCTTCTTGCTGTAGGCTTTCGTACCAATTGATGAGGTAGCATTTGGGAACTCCTTTCTATCCTTGTCCCTTGCCAGCTAGAGCCACGGAGCTAAAGGCAGATTCTTGAGTCGCTTATGACTTAGTCCTGACCAAGCAAGGCAAATTTGAATACGGATGAAGAAGCTTGGCGAGTTCTTTTTTTTGGACATTCTGTTCATCCTTTTTTTTTCGTTTATAAGGTGAGCTTCAATGCCCCTAGTTAGTAGGTGAGCGCTAAAAGCGCGCTGAGTGGCCTTTTCTTTTATTCTCGCTTTTTCAGTTTGGAGCTTTTGTGTTAGGAAAGAGCCTGAGCCTACGTGCCTCTTTCTTTTCTTTTCCTTAAACACCGCGCTATTGAGCGTATAACGCTTTTTAGAGTTGAGCTAAGGGGGTGTACCATTCAATGCCAGCCCTAAAGATGGCTATTGTTTGTCTTGTCTCGCCATAACAAGCTAAGCTAGATGAGCCCGAACCTACTCCTGCTCTTTGGGGTTCATAATTGTCTATGGGATGGATATAGAATTAGACTTTAAACATGCGTATGTCCTTTAGTTCAAGAAGGTGGACACAGCATTGCTCTAGATGAGGATGGATGCGTATGGTAAAGGAATCGGGAAGAGAAGATCAAAGTCTTCCACGGATCACGAACTGGAGTTTTCTAATGAAAGAAATGCGAGAGCAGGCCCTTCAACGTGACTTGGTTTGCTCGGGTGTGGAAGGATCGGGCTCTTGGATCGGGAAAGAGAGATAGATATGTAGATGGTTGAAAGGCTAGCGAAGACCATTCCATTCTTTCAGGAATTAGGCTTAGGAGGCCGGCCCGGCTAGCAAGAGCTAACCTAATTCGATTCCATTACCTTACTAGACAAGGGGAAAGAAGACCAAAAGGATCACCAAGGGGTTGACTTTGTCAACGACACAAACAAGGAGTTGACAAAGGAGAACAGCCCCCCTGTTGTTGATAGAGAGCTTACCGCCCCGCCCTTTATAGTCGCGACTGTTGTCATGGAAAAAGAGTGTGTTTTTTGTTAAAGAAGCATGCTTAACACAGCCTATAGCGTAAAGGCATTCGAGCCGCGTCTAAACTAAATGTTGTGTAAGGGCCCGTACTCTCTCTTCTGTAGATACACTATCCCTTCCGGATATGGTATGGGGGAAGGGAAGTGAGATCTACAGATTGATTTGATATTAGATGAGCGGCCGTACTATGATCGTTCGGGAGACATGGCCCTACGCGCTACACACAAGAATGAATTGTTATGCGGTCGGTAAACTCTTTCTGCAGGCAGCCTATCAAAGCAGATCACGTATTTTTGAATATGTCGTTTTGTCATGTACATGTATTCAGTCTTCCATTTTGATGTTCCTGCTCGTGCCCGGAGAGAGAATGGGAACGACTCCCCCTCTCCCCGTTCTACCGTCTAAAACATGCCGGCCGCTCTAAGTTCCGGGGTTGGGTCGGATAGGACCAGACCAAATCGGCTGGATCTGTGGAATCTGAACGAATCAGATTCAATCGGATCTGATCGTAGCTTCGAGTTTAGGTGCCGTACCGCGGCCAGACCGGAAAGGAAAGGGACAGCGAACCTCCTGCCAAGAGGCCAAGGTTGCTTTTTAACTCTCAGCCACTTGTTAGAAGGAAGTGCAGCTTGATTGTCGGGGGGAAGGAAGAAAAAAAGAAGGTAGATTCTTCGATTCTATTTCCTCCTTTAGTAAGGATTGGCTTTAAGTGATAGGGGATGTGATTGGAATTCGTCTTTTCTTTCTTTGTATTACCGAGACACACGAAGGGGAGGCCATATGTACCTCGGGAGACCCGGCCCATTCAAATTAAAATAGAACGAGCACCTACGACTAAGGGGAATGGAATGTTAACCACAGGGTGAGATGATCTTCTAATACGAGGGCGAGTGACTGGTCAAGTCATGAAACTTAGTCATTTTGATCAACATGGCTGCAAGTGGACTGGGTTTATGTGTTTAAACTAACTTTGACCAAGCGATTTCAACCAAAAAAAAGGCGACCGCCTATTAAAACCGAAAGAAGTACTCACCTCACTTACGAAGAAGTAGTTGGAGCTGGGCACTGACTTGGCATTCTAGAATCGGGTGCTCTCAACGTGTGAACCAAGGTAGACCAACTCATCATATGCTGACCTTCATTAACTGATTACTGGTTGTCCGGTACTCCGTCACTTAGCCATTGCAGCACCTCACGTGACTTTCGAGTGAAATGTAAGGGCAGGCATGCAATCATACTTTAGGAATACAGGAGTACCGTATCCTATATATATTTTTTTGAAGCTTCTCCTGGGACGTTGGCAGCTTGGTTACACCATGTGAAGCACAGTTGAGGCATGAACAACGTACCTGTAGGGTACCCTGGTCATTCAGAGCATTCGCCCAACCACTAAGTCTCACAGGCTTGGTTCGCCTTGGTGAGATCGCTTGGACCTTGACATTCTAACCAGAAGTAGCTGCCGACAGGAATGTTCAAGCAGCCAACAGAAGGGCTATCATGCACCGTGTTCTGGAGTCTGTTAACGACAATAGCTCTTGCTCCAGCGGTTAGCACTTGACAGCTTGCTAGGTTGACAATGGGCAGCCAGGCAAAGTGTTGGAGGTAGCCGATAGGGCTTAGCTCGATCAGAATAGATTTGGTCAGACCGAATCCACCTCGATGAGACCACATTGAACTCGCATCTTTGATGGTGGGTTGCCTACGCAGCAGACAAAGTTGAATTCTCTACAAATGTCAAATCTATATCTATATTTTCACCAATATCTATTTATTTCAACGCATCTTACATCTTCCCATTCCGGATGATGAAACCAGGTGTTCACAAATAGGTATATGCTAACATAGCTGTTTGCTCTCATGAGCAAGGAAGAGGTCAACCAACTTTGGTCTATGATAATGCCAGCCACCCCTGCGGTCAAATCAACTCAATGCCGGGCCGGGTCTTTCCCCAATCCCAATTCACCATAGGGCTCTTATAGATGACCAGACTTCCATCGGTAGAGTGGATCAGATAGTGGTAGCCCATAGCACGACGCTGCAGCAAGGTCGAAAGAGGGTCAGAGCAGTCGTTCCAAGCTGGTGGAAGTAAACTCGAATAGGTGAACCTCTCCTCTCATACTATGAATATGTCGGTTTCATTTACAAATAGAATCGTACCTGATATGGAAGATCAAGGCCTATAGTGAGCCCATCGCTAAGTAATTCCTGCAAGTTCTTTCTTGGCCATAACCCACAGGGGAGTTACTGCGGGAGATGGGAAGAAATTGATCACTGGATCGTATGCAGGACATGCGGCCAGAATTTGATAGTCGTTCAATCACCAGACGACTAGACGAAGGTCCTTTGTATCGGTGCCGAACCTCCCTGTCCCTAGCTGACGCACGATGGTGGGCGTTCACCAGCTCTATTCCACACTCTGCCGCACCCTATATGTACATAATCATTCTGCATGCTGCTGGCATCTTGGACCTTACAATACGTTATTAGTTGGAATATCTATGCAGAGATAGAACCTAACTGATTATTCGTCGATTGATTCGGCTTACGGGCGAGCAACCGTAAGCGGAGCGGATCACCCCCACGCTAGGGGAGCATTAACGTAGTGACTCATGCCCCATTGCCTGAACTTAACCTTAAAGTCGTGGGGCTCGGGGAGGTCGCGAACCTACACCCATCCGGAATCAGTCCAAAACTGCCCTAGGCCTAGCTTCGTGAGATACCCGCCATCATGAAGGGACGTAGGATTAGTGAAAAGGAAAGTACGCAATCAAGCTACGACATTCCATAGCTCGACTATCATGTCCCAATTCCAATATCTAGGCCACTTTCACATTTCAGGTTGATTAGTCAAAATTATACAGAACATGTAGGTTACCTAGGTAGGGCTTACTTAGCAACCAAGTCCACGATTAATGAACCCTTCCGGGATGGGATACTCATGTAGTCAATACTATATAAATGTCATATTGGTCAGCTAGACTTATTTAATGATTTAGTTATCATGCAGCCACAGATCACTCAAAGGATTCATGTTCAGCGCACATTCTTAGTCGACAACTAGCTAGATCAGATCCTTGGTCTATTCTTGAGCGAATTTACCCGCCGCAAGGTCGTTTCAGATTACAGGTTGGAGGAGCAGTAAGAGAACATACGATACCAATTAGTTACATAGCTTTCTAAGTAAGTTAACAGTTAACTCAGAGGAAATATTAACTATAGGCTTATTATTAATATGAGTTTATTATTATCTATTTAACTAAGATGCTATTCAGTTATTTTTTATTATCGATTAGTCAATTATTTAGTTAATTTTCCTATGTTTTAGATTATCTATTGTTGTTGTATTTTAGTGCCTATAAATAAGATAGTTTAACTAAATTTTTAGTAGATTATTTATGATTCAAATTTTGAGATATTATTTTAAACATTGAGATTCGAAATCTTCAAGTTTTAGTTCTTAATAAAATCTCTAAATTTTCTTTTTTTGAACTTTCTTTGTTTACATTGCAAAAAATACTAATAGATCAATTCAACCATACATTTTCTCTGGTCTTGAGATACACCTGAACATAAATTGATGTTGGATGGGGAAGACAGGAGAAAAGGAAGAGGAAGGAAAGCAAATAACATAAGCAGCAACGATTAGGGGGAAGAAATGATGATAGTAGTGGGGAAAGAGATGAAATCGCAAGAACATATACGGAGGGAGAGATAGTATGTAGAAAGTGAAGGATTGAAAAAGAGAACAATATTAAACTGAAATAATATTTAAACTCTATCATTTTATTTTGTTGATTACTAACCTTTATGCAGGTACTAATATAATCAAATTAGGGAAAATACCAAAGATCAGAAAGGAAAAGTGCAAATGTTTATATATCTTAATCAAACTCACAAATCAAGCTAGTATAAAACAATCTAATATTGCCTTGAGAACCGATAACATATAAGAGTAGTAACATAATTGTTACAATAAATATTTTTCTTTTGCTTATTTTTGTTATGCACCATCAATATTATTGTTAACATCATTATTGGTATTGTTTGCTTGTAGCTCCATGAATCGTGAGGCAATATTAAGCCTGTTGACAAATTAAAGAAAGTTATCAAAGTGTGTTTACTTGGCTTTATATTTGATGAGTCTAGGATTTATATCAAAGTGTCATGTTTAAGGTGTTATTTGTTAATATTTTCAACATTAATATCAAATTTTAGGATGCTGGTTTTTCTGGATACTTTCTTTTCCAAGATGAACTTGTGCCTGCCTTAGTTTTATGTATTTTGCTTTAGCTAAACTCATGTTTCTAGCTATTTGAGACTGCAAGTCATTGGGTTTAGGAATTAAGCATACTGTCAATTTAGAGAATGGAAAAATTCTCTTCTTCTCTTATTTTTCCCAACGTATGGTACTTATATATAAGTAGGGGATAAAACTAATTCCTAACAACTTTATAGAGATATGGGATAACAACTTTTGGTTAAGAACAAACTCTTAACCACTAGGAGGTTACCCTACAACAAAAGGAAAAACAAGAAAACAGAAATACAACAAATCCATTTTTTTTGTGATTTTCTACACTCCCCCTCAATCTAGTTTACATATATATTAAGGAAACCTAAATTGAATACAAGATTGTCAAAAGCTCTTTTTGGTAGAGTTTTTGTTAGAATGTATGCTGTTTATTGACTAGTAGAAATATGTATGTGTTATAGTTTTGTCTTCAATTTTTTTTTATGAAATGTCGATCGATTTCTATAAGCTTGGTTCGATCATAATGCACTGGATTCTTGACCATACTAATGGTTGATTGATTGTCACATCATACTTTCATAGGAATGGTAATTGAAGTTTTTAGTTCCAATAGTATTCTCCTCAACCATACTCCCTCATATATTCCATGAGCGAGTGCTCGAAATTTAGATTATGCGCTGCTACATGATACCACTAACTGTTTCTTGCTACGTCAAGTGACCAAGTTTCCCCAGATATAAGTACAATAGCTTGATGTAGACCTTCTGTCAGTTACTGATCCTGCCCAATCGATATTAGTAAAGATTTCAACATCTCTGTTCATCATTTTTTGGAAGAATAATCCTTGACCTGTAGTCATCTTTAAGTATCTTAGGATTTGATATACTGCACTCATGTGTTCTTCGGTTGGTTGAGTCATGAATTGGCTCACTATACTAACTACGAAACTGATTTCTGGTCTTGTATGTGCCAAATAGATGATTTTGCCTACAAGTCTTTGATATCTTTCTTTATCAACTGATTTACCACAAACATTGGATCCTAGCTTAGTTATTGGGTCCATAAGTGTGTCTACAAGTTTACATCCAAGCATTCCTATCTCTCTCAAGAGATCCAAAACATATTTTCACTGTGATACTAAAATTCCCTTCTTGTATTGAGCTATTTGCATGCCAAGGAAATACTTGAGCATTATAAGGTCTTTGATCTCAAATTCTTTGGTTAAGAATTCTTTAAGTTTTTGAATTTTCTCAATATGATCTCCTGTCAAAATGATATCGTCAACATACACAATCAAGATAACTTTCTTTCCTGAGGCATAGTGCTTGACAAATAATGTGTGATCTGACTAACATTGCTCATATCCTACTCGTTTCACTACCTCAGTGAATCTATCAAATCATTCTTTTGGGGACTGTTTAAGTCCATAAAGTGACTTTTTTGAGTTTGCACACCTTGTGGGAGTTGTATGTCATCTCATACTCTTCACCATATCTTTAAGTATTTTTATTTCGCCTTTTAGCAATATCATTCATGCTAGGAGAACCTGACATGGTGTACTATGGGACAATACCGCATTTCTCTCGGAATTGAACAAATAGTCCTGACGTTGTTCGCCTGAAATATCAAATCTACCATAGTATTCACCACCATGGTCAGATCTAACAGTCTTAATTCTTTTGTTGAGTTGGTTCTCAACTTCTACTTTAAAACTCTTAAACACATTTAGGGACTGAGACTTTTCATAAATAAGATATAGGTAGTCATATATGAAATAATCATGTATGAAGTTATGAAATGCTATTGACCATCCTAAGAAGCTGTAGAAAACAGTCCATAAATATCTATATGAATGAGTTCTAATACGTCCATAGCCTTGTTGGCACTGAATCTCTTAATATTTGTTTGTTTTCCCTTGATACAATGGACACATCTGTCAAAATCTATAAAGTTAATGAGATCTAGAATTCTATCTGACACAAGTCTCTCAATTCTCTTTTGGAAGATGTGACATAATCTCTTGTGTCATAATGACGCAGAATTCTCCTTGATTAATTTTCTCTTTACATCTCTTGTACCAACTTGCAGTGATTCATTATAAAAAGTAATTATATCAAGCAAATACAGATTATTATGTGCTAATAAAAAATCAGAACCAACCAGATTTGAATTAAGAAAAAAAATAAAATTTTCATTTCCAAATGAACATAAATAACCAAATTTGTTCAATACAGAAACAAAAATCACATTCCCTCTAAATGACAGTACAATAAAAGTTTCTTTTAGATCTAAATAAAATTCGGAACTTAACACCAATCTAAACTTGCCAATTGTTTTCACCTCAACTTGTTTGACATCGCCTGCATAAATGAATCTAGCACCATCACTTGGCTTGCTGCAATGGAGGCAACCCTTCATAGACACATTGATGTGAATTTTAGCACCAGAATTTATCCACCAAGTGTGTGTAGGTACAAAACTTAAATTAAGCTCAGAACAAATAAAGTTAAAAATAAAACATTTCTTTGCGCGTCTCGCATGATAGTCAGTGCATTGCTTCTTCTTGTGTTCCAAAGCTTTACAGAAGAAACATACACTTTATTTCTTAATTTTTTGTTGCTTCTTCTGTTTAATTGGAACCGTAACATCTTTTGTTGTTTTTTTTCTTATTCTTCTTAACCTTTGATACCACAGTTAACTGAACACTCTTTGTTATATCAGACTTCAGCCTTTCTTCTTCCTCAACACAATGTAAAATTAATTCATTGAGAGTACATGATTCCTACTAGCATAGTATGTCTCCTTAAAATTATTGAACTATGTAGGAAGAGAAATCAAAACAATGTACACCAATATTTCTTATGATATATGTAGACTAAGTTCTCTAAGCTTAGCTTGAATATCAGATATCTCCTTTATGTACTCTTTTATGTTTCCTTCTCTGTTATATTTCATGAAAACAAGAATCGATAAAAGTGTACAAGAGTCTGTGTCTTTCAACATTGAGATGCAATTAATATTCGCGGTGATATTTTCAGCGGTAAAGTGAACTGTACAGAGAATATATAAAAACAAAGTAATTAATACCGACATAAAATTGTAAATTATAAAATTTAATAATAAATTTTAAATAAAAGTATATTATCATCTTAAGATACTGAACACTCTATTAACACTTTATCTTTGGACAGAATATTAACTTGTAAGTGGTATCCTGTAACAATAATTAAATACAGACAGTAGTAATACATCAAATAATAAACCTTCCTTCGAGCCAATTTAAAATTCACATGTTGTACTGAATAACTATTACATATTCATTACCATAAAAATGGAATGCAATAATGTTAAATATTAACATTCCTTTAAACTGATTAATATTCACATAAATTACACATATGCAACTGTTTACATTATAAAATAAATATATTATCCATAAGAGAAGTCATTTCCGTGACATGTATAAATCAATTTATTTTAATATATATATACACATACGTATATTAAAATTCAAAATTAAAATCAAATTTAAACTGAATTAGAAAAAAAATCAACCACAAAATAACTAAAATACTTTTAAAAAATTCTTTTTTTTTTTTGTCAAATGGTTGACTGTTGGGCGGTCAATAGTCGATTATTGACTTTGATCGGTCAAAGTCAACATTGAATGTTAATCGCCCAAAGTCAACATTGACTATTGACTAGTCAACTGGTTGATTGGGTCGGGTCAACATCTGGTCGGGTCCTGGACCGAGTTGGGTCTAGGCTGGGTTGACCCAACCCAAACCCATCTAGGCTTTAGCCCACCCGAATTGGCCTTTCCTTTTTTTTTTCTTTCCTTCTTTTTTTCTTTTTCTTTCCTTCTTGTGGACGAAGTCCACATAAATTTCAAATTAAAATTTAAAAGAAAACCCATTTTAGTCCAACCAATTTTTTTTTCTCCTTCTTCTTCCTCATGCTCGAAGGGGCATTATGGCTGCCTCTATAACGGCTGAAAAATCAACTGTTACACACGAGATTCGGCAGCCGTTTCAGCTGTCAAACTATCGCATGACAGGGGTTTCCTTCGTCATGCAGTGATGGTCAACCACTACTTTTCTTTCTTCTGCATATATATGTTTTTGCATATATATATATACATATTAAACACACACATATATATATTTTTTTGTTGCATATGTATACATATATATACATATTAAACACACACATATATATATTTTATGCTTTATTTTTCTGAAATCCATGTATATATATATAAATATCTTTTATGCTTTTAAAAACATATATATTTCTTAATATACATATACATTTCTAATCTGATTCCAAAATCCAAAATAAAAAACAAATTGAATATTAAAAAATCTAATATGAGAAATACTTTGATACCAATTGTTATAATAAAAATATTTTTCAAATTAATAGATCTATAATTTAAACAAGTAATCTCGTACTGAATCAATGAAAAATGTAAGGAAAAGCGTACCTAAATTCATAGCAGAAGAACTGTTCGCGTCTTGCTGTAGAATTTTCCAAATCAACACAATACCTCAAAAAATTAGTTTTTTCTGGTGACAAGATTTCAAAAAAATAAAACGGCGAACATGTGATTCGAGGACTATGAACACTTATTTATATTGGTATGCTTTTGCATTTTCTATTTTACCCATCATAAAACAAAAAATTACAAAAATAGTATCCGCACATATTAAGTTCATACCTAACCCTAAAACATTAAGGCTCAATTTTGTTTAACCGTATTTGATCACTTTTAAACGGGCCTATAAATTGATAGTCTATTACGCATAGTAAAGCCCACATTAAGCTCATTTGTTGAAAAAACTCAACACTATCTTTATGGGAGGTGCTTAATACTTGGAACTTCTGTGAAAGCTTTTCATAAGATATATGATTATTAAGTGGTTGTGTGGAATTCTTGGTCCTACTTAGGTGGAGTGTTGTCCTCTTGCTCATTTTAACGAGAAATCTTAGGCTTTTTTCTTCAAATTTCTCATTAGAATAAACAATCACTTTTTATTACCTTGTAATTAACTCGAGAAAAAAACAAGATTGGCTCAAAAATGATATAAGGAACATTTGAGGAATTGTTTTCAGGAATTGAAAGAATTGTGACTGTGATTGTTTGTGAAGGAATAGAAGAATTTGAGGGAGGAAAAACAATGATGATTTCGGTTTTCGAAAATTGGAATTCATTTATGGACAAATTCTCCCCCTTCAATCTTTGTCCGAGATTGTGTCTAAATCATCTTGTTGAAGTTTTCAAATATCTCACTTTTGATTTTTCTTTCATGAGAAATATCTGAGTTACTCATGTGTGATCATGAACGAATGTGACAAACCATCTAGAGCCCCTTAATGTTTTAGACTCTAAAGGCTCCTCAAACATTGTGAATCAAAGAAAATGAATGAGATGATTGATATAGTTTAATGGGATAGGAATTCCAAGTATGTTTGGATAATTGACATATTTTATACTAAAAATTTTTTGATAGTTTTATTGAAGAATGATGGATATGATTTTTTAAGATACAAAAAATTTAGGTGACCCAATCAATAATACTGTAAAATAGCATCACTATCTTATTGGTATTAAGGATGGACACTATACAAGCAGTCTTCATTAGTAGCCTATAAATTTCCTCAGTTTTCAGTAGGTAAAATCCAACACTTACTTTAACATTGCCAATCCTCTTTCCAGAGTCCAAAGCTTGAAATTCACACATATGTGGAAGGAATTCAATAACACAATTAAGATCCTATATAAGTTATTTGTGGATAATAAATTACAATCCAATTTTGGAACATAAAACACATAGTGAATGGTAATGTTCTTGAAATTCACGATTGAACCTGCACCAGCTACCCTAGAAAAGTTTCCATCAGCAATTCAGATGGAGAACTTATTATAACATGAAGTGTATTCATTGAAAACCATGAGATTCTCAGTTATATAATTGAAAGCTCCTGACTCCACTATCATATAGTGTTGTTCTTTATCTAATATTAAGGCGTGTAGAAAAATACCTTTTTATGCTATAAAGCGGTACTAATAGTTGTTCTAGCAAATTGAAGAGTGTTTTGAAATATCTTCTATATGCCTTTAGTTGCTCTTTGCTAAACGGACTAGAATTAAGATTTGAGATAGTGTTTGTTATGTTTGCTTCGGTTGTCGCAGTGTCGCATCGCCTTTCTCAGTTTTCCTGTTACCATGAAGATTTATAGTCAATAATTTTTCTATGTAGATACTAACAAGTTTCCTTTGTGTGTCCTGGTTATTTTCTAAAATGATTGCATTGTGGAAAATTCCTCCTTGTTTGATTATTGTGGTTCTTGGATTGGGTTCTTGGTGCAGGAAGAGCTGAGTTCTTAAAAAATTATGGATGAGTTTTGAAATCCCAACAACATTTTTTGCTTGTTCTTTTCTCTATTAATTTTGGAAAAAACTTCCATAATGTTAGGTAATGGTTTAATACTTAAAACTCTTCTATGTACGTCATTAAAATTTTTATTCAAACAAAGCAAGAATTTGTATCAATCCAATCCACGACCGCAAGCTTTATCTTTTTTTCCTCCCAATAATTGTGGCACTCAAAAATAAGCTCCACCTTGCGCTCCCATTCAAGATAAGCATTCGGATCAATCTTGTCTAAAAATGATGAGATTTTCATCTTGATGCTCCCAATGTTTTTATCAAGATCGTTTCGATCCCTACCATAATTTCAACCTTCATTGACCAAAGTAGCTTGGTCATCAAATTCTGCCTCCACTTCTTCATCAAAAGGTGGTGTTGGAAGTCTTCTTGCCCTTGGATTAGTTTGGGAAGCTTTCTCTCTCATAGAATTCAACTCACTTTGTTGTTTGTCTAGCTACTCATTCATGTTGCCAATAGCTAGTTGAATCCTCTCAAATTGTTGTTGCATTACTTTGAGGATGAATTCTTGATCTTTTGATGTTCTTTCACTCCCTTGTGGCTCCATCTTCAAATATGAAATTTTAATGACAAACAAAATAAATTGCAACCTCACAAATCACTCCCTCACGTGTTTACTCTCGTAGTATGGGCACTCGTGTTTCACTCAATTTTGGCTTTTACCCTCTTTTGAGCTCACACTTTCTTGCTTTTTACCACTCAAGCAATCTTTTATAACTTTATACAAAAGGGTCAATTCAAATAACAATTAATTATCACTATGTACTCAATTTTAATTAGAGATAATAAAGAATTTCTAAAGAAACAAGATACACAAATTTAACTCTAGAAGTAAACTAGAACAATCTAAACAATGAAGAGAACACACTTAACATAGAAATAAGTGTATGATGATTTTTATGTTAATTAGGCAACGACGAATCAATATTATTACCTCAATATGTAATAAGAAGCAAGGGAGCAGAAATATTAAATGAAAACTAAAGATGCAAGAAAAAACAATCTCAACCAAACAAACAGCCTTGAAACGAGTTTTTCTTTTAAATTTTAAATGTATTGAATGTTATATGAGATAAATAAAATGGAAATAACAGCAGGTTTTTTAATTACACAAGGTAGAATTGGTTGAAGTGTGTTTTGCACAATTAAGCAAATTAGTTTTTTTTTTTTTTTTACTGAATGCAAATTTGTCTTTTTTTTTAACAAGAAATAATGAAAATAAAAACAACAAAATAAGGATAGAATAATTTACTTGGTGAACTTAGCTCTGATACTAAATGATGCAGAACCCCAAAAGCCTTGTTTGAACCTTAGAACTCTTCAATTGGTCTAGAACAGAATTTAGATCACAAGTAAAAAGTAATCAAATTTGTTCAATCACCCAAATGCTAGAAGTTAAATAGAATCCAAGAAATATAAATGACATCCCTTGAACCAAATCCAAACAAGCACAAAAAATAATTGAAATAGGAAATTAAAATTGAATACAAGTGATAACAATTGTATTCCAAATCAACACCTTTTGCATAAATTGAAAAGAAAGTCAAAACACTGTTAACTCAATTCTGAGATATTTGATTACCGCTCATGATCTCCACAAAGAAGAGTTCCTTTGGTATTTATAGCCAAAGAAATCAATGATAAGTTATAACACAATAACTACAATTGTAACTCTCACAATAACTAGGCTAATTATGTTATAATTATAATTGTAACTCCAACAATAACTGGGCTAATTATAGGCATGTAATTGTTATGTAACTCCTTGTAACTCCAATTTTCTTAACCAATACCACTAATTATTTGTGGCACCATGTAGTTATGAGCTCATTCTTGTAATAACACTAAGACAAGACTTAAGCCCAAATGAGTTATACTTGACTATATGATTTTAATTAATTCAAACTAAAATAAAACAATCCAAAATACTTAAAACAACTCAATTAATCCAGCCCATACACAAGGTTTGTTCACCCATTATTAATAAGACTCAAACAAACCTAAATTATCTCAAATCATTTGAAGCCAATTAAAGTTACGAATTTGGGTTGTTCAAAAAGCTCATATTTGAACTTTCCACAATTGGCCAACCCATCATCCACATATTTTTGAGTGAAAACTTGGAGCAACTCTTTAAGCTTCTTTGCCTTTGATCTTATTACTGGTCTGCTGAAACTTTCTAAGTTTGGAACTCTATTTGTGTTCATGTCATTTGAAATTTGCTCCAAGTCACCTTTTGATGCTCTTTGAGTATCTTAAGTGTTTTTAGTCTTGTTTGCATCATCTTAGGTTATTTATCTTAGAGCATTTTGACATTTTATCATATATATATAAATATATGAATATAATTTCTTGCCAAAGGCATCATTCTCAATAGCTCAAATATATAGTAAATTATTGCGAGCATTTTTGCTGCTAAAGTACTGATTCACATATCTTGCCTTATTTCTCCATTATTTGATATAAGATTGAGTTTGACGGCGTGCTACTTGTGCAATGCCATCATCTCTCTCTCTCTCATGCACACACACACAATATGGACCTTTGATGGTTTTTCTTATGCAAATGGCCCTTAATGGCCAATTCTTTGTAGCACCTAAAAAACTATCCAAAAATGGGCCAATCCATTGATAGTTTTTTAGTTACTAAAAAGAATTGGCCATTGAGAGATTGGGTTTTTAGGTGGTAAAAAACTACCAAGAGGGAGTGAAATAAGTTTATCAATTTTTTATTTTTTAACAAATTAGGAGATATAATAAAATGATGTATTTAGATCTTTGAGAGATGGTTAATGCAACTTCATGAATGGAATTTACAATCAAGAAAATAAAATATTTAGATGGAATAAAAATTAAAGGAGTTAGAGAGTGCATAAACACAAGTTTTATAAAGATTCAATCACTCGCATTCATCTGCGTCCTTTCCCTAAAACATCACTTTTGATTAAACTTCTTACACATTAATTTATAGTGCTTGCCCACTTTCAAAAGAGATTCCTCCTCTTCAACAAAATTTCTCTCGTTTTTGTAACATTCTCTCACTAATTTAACAAGAGCTTCTCACCCTTTTTTTTAAGAGCTTTTCATACTTGTCTATAAGAGCTTCACACACTTTTACAAAAGGGCTTCTCTTTATTACAGAAAGTTTTTTCTCCTTCATAAGGAGCTCTTTTACAAAGGCAAAACTTCTCCTTAAGGATTTCCTAATCATTTTCTTAAAATATAGAAAAAAATACAAAAAAATATGTTTATAATAGATTCTCTCTTATAAAATAGATAGGCCAAATGAGTACAAGCTTTTTTCTCTCTTAAAGAATAAATGAATCAGTTGAAGTGCAAACTTCTCCTCCTTGAAGATTAGATGTACAAGAATGGAGAGTTAAGAAGATAAAAACAAGGCTTAAAAATTATATATGTAAGGTTTTTGATCGAGATTTAATTTTTTCCTCTCAAAGTTGTAATAAGATATGGCACGTGATTATCATTTATAGTGGAAAAAGTATTTGTTATGCACATGAAAAAATATGATTTTTTCTTTAAATTCTAAAAAAATGTGTGTTTTCAAAAACTATCTTGCATAGGTGTGCTGAAATTTTTGTTTACACTAGAATCACATTTGATTTTCATTGTTTTTAACGAAACATTATGTATAATGAATTGATCATCACATCATATTCTTCGCTGCATAGACAAAAGATATTCTATATAATAAAAAAATTATCACATCAGATTTTTTTACTTCCAAGGATAGTTTTAATATTCAAAATATTTTATCCACAAAATTTTTTTGAAGAATATTTTATATAAAAATTTATTTTTAAAGCTTGAGTTAAAGTCACATAAATGTGTTTAAACCTTACTTTCTTGAGCCTTAAGTTTTTACTTAACTTTACTACTTTGAGCAATATCTTTAATATTCTTTTGGTCTTCTAGATTTCCTTCTTTTTCAAAAATATCTTGAAAATCTTCATGTTCCTTACTCATCTCTAAAGAACCTGCTAAATCAAATACTTCAAAAACTCATTAATAATCTTTAAGAAAACTAAGGATTTTCATTTATCAAAATTAGCTTTTCTCAATAATCTCCTCTATTTTAATGGATAATGAAATTTTGTTTTATTTTTTGAAATTTCTGAGAGATATGAAGCAAAAAAAAAAAAATGATGATGAGAATGACTCTCTCTTATAATCTTTTTCCTAATTATCTTATCAAAGAGATTTTATTTTTGAAATAGTTATTGTGAAGTATATTTTAACAAAAAACAAGCTTAAATGGTAAAACATTTCTTCTGGTAAGAAATATTCAACTCAATTCCAATGAAGCTTTTCAATCTAATTATTCATCCTCACTCCACATGTAATTTTTTGTACTCACCATCCAAAATGTTCCCCTTTATTTACTCTCCCATCACCCTAACTCCAATGAACTTCCCATGTTTACTAGCTTCTTTTACTTCAAAATTATTATAAAGTAATCATTTTATATAATCTAACAATATTTAAGATTAATAATTAGAAAAACTATGTGTATATATAAACTAATACTTAAATAATGTATTATTCATCAATATAATTTGATCAAATTTAATTATTTATAATGTTAATATGATAAATTAAATTGATTTTTAGAATTTATAAATAAGAACCGGGTGAGTAAGGGTAATAGGTGAGCATATGCATTACTTGATCTATACATGCAACAGGTATTTCTTATTTTACCCAGTCATCTCGTATTTTTTATTGTTTATCCATTTAGCTACCCAGAAGGATGTGTATAAGAGTATATTGCGAGTCCATCATATTAATCATCCATACCTCAAACCAACTTGTATATATATATATATATATATATATATATATTTAAAATGATAAGAATATATTACTTATATATTTTTATGCTTATTTTAAATACCATATATTTATAGTGAATTTTTATCATTTATTTATAATATTTAAACATTCTTTTAGTTTGAAATATATTAGATTATAAATGTATATTAAGTATAAAAAAGCATACAATGATAATTAAAATAATTTGTTAAACCTAGATTAACCTCTCACGATCTATTCTAATTGTTTTAAGTTTTTTCAAAAGATAAGCAATTTAGTAATTATAAACTAAAATTTCAATGAACTGAGTTTAAATTTAAAATAAAAATTTATTTAAATTAGATTTGAGGACATATATTAAAGTTATATAATGTTTATCTCTAATTAGTTGTATATATACAATGCATTTTTTAATTTTAATTTAAAAAATATATAATATTTTAATTTTTATTAAAAATATATAATACATTTTTTAATTAGATTTATGTCTCCAACCCTTACATTTGCGTCCCTAAAAGCTTGAGCAGGGTGTGATAACTTAAAAGAGTTATAACAGGGAATATATAAAATCAACAACTAGAGTCGGGTTACACTCAGTAACTCGTCGGTTCCAGAGATTATGCGGACTATGAACTCTGAACGTCGTCGTTTCTGTCTCCTCCATATCTCGAAGTTCTGAGATTATTCAGATATGGACTCTGAACGTCGTCGTTTCTCTCTCCTCCCTGCCTCGAAGTTCAGAGATTATCCAGACTATGAACTCTGAACGTCGTCGTTTCTCTCTCCTCCATACCTCGAATTTCCGAGTCCGAAGGTGCCGAAATTCGGTGAGGGGAGAAACGAACACAGAGACACCTCTCTCTCTCTCCTCCATAGATGGCGTTCATAACCAATTCTAGAAATCGTGTTTCGTCATCCTGTACCTACCGACCCTTGTTCAAGTTTAAATGTGACTCTCGCTGCCCGCCTCAGCTTCATTCTGGTTTCAGGTGCTTCTTCTTTCTCCAAAGTTTTCATTTTCCTTCACTTTCTCACAAACCAAGCACACGATCCACCGTTTTATAAATTCCTTGTTCTTAGACAACGACTTCACGAACTAATTTAGAAGAGACACGCAGGTTCTTTTTCTTTCAACAACAATATCACGAGGGTGGCAGCGATGAGCCAAAATCTTCAAGAAAAACTAAAAGAGCGAGGTCTATGGCACTTCTCATAGACTCAAAGCCATGGTCAGATAAGCTTGAATCTTCTCTTTCTTCACTCTCTCCCTCTCTCTCTAAGAACTCTGTTTTCCAAACTCTTCAGCTTATCGGAATACCCGCTAGAGCCCTACAGTTCTTCGACTGGGTACAGAAGAGGGGCTTTGCTCATGACGAACAATCCTTCTTCTTGATGCTTGAGATATTGGGTCGAGCTCGAAACCTCAATGCGGCTCGTAATTTCTTGTTCTCTATAGAGAAGAGGTCAAATGGGTCTGTCAAGCTGGAGGACCGATTCTTTAACAGCTTAATCAGGAGTTATGGTAATGCTGGGTTGTTTCAAGAATCTATTAAGCTTTTCGAGTCCATGAGAAGCATGGGTATTTCGTCTTCCGTTGTTACCTTCAATAGTGTTTTGTCGATTTTGCTTAAACGGGGACGGACTAATATGGCACAGAGTCTGTTTGGCGAAATGCTTAGAACATATGGTGTTACACCTGATGTTTATACGTTCAATATTTTGATAAGAGGGTTTTGTAAGAACTCAATGTTGGATGAGGGGTTTAGGTTTTTTAAGGAAATGGAGCAATTTAAATGTGAACCTGATGTTATTACTTATAATACAATTATTGATGGCTTGTGTCGATCCGGGAAAGTAAGGATTGCACACAATGTGGTGAAGGGTATGAATAAGAAAAGGGAAGATTTACATCCTAATGTTGTTACTTATACCACTTTGGTTAGAGGATATTGTGTGAGGCAAGAGATTGAGGAGGCTATGGTTGTTTTTGAAGAAATAATCAGTCGAGGTCTGAAACCGAATCAAATTACTTGCAATACTTTGATTAAGGGGCTTTGTGAAGCCAAGAAATATGACAAGATAAAAGAAATCTTGGAGAAAATGATGCAAGTTGGAGGTTTTAAACCCGATACTTGTACTTTCAATACATTAATGAATGCGCATTGCAAAGCAGGGAACTCAGAAGAAGCTTTAAAAGTTTTCCACAAGATGTCAGCTTTGCAAGTGCAACCAGATTCAGCTACATACAATGTCTTAATTCGCAGCTTGTGTCAACAAGGAGATTTTGAAAGGGGAGAGAAGTTGTTTGACGAAGTATCAGAGAAGGAGATCTTGTTAAGCAATGTTGGGTGCAGACCTCTTGTTGCAGCATATAACCCCATGTTTGAGTATCTATGTGCAAATGGGAAGACTGACAAAGCTGAGAGAGTGTTTAGACAGCTAATGAAAAGGGGAATACAAGACCCTTCTTCTTACAGAACTTTGATCATGGGGCATTGTAAAGAAGGGACATTTAAGAGTGGGTATGAGCTTTTGGTCTTGATGCTGCAGAGGGATTTTGTGCCTGAGCTTGAGACATACGTATTATTAATTAATGGTCTCTTAAAAACTGGTGAAGCTCTTCTTGCCTATAAGGCTCTAGAAAAAATGGTTAAGAGCTCCCACCTTCCTAGTACTGCTATTTATCATTCTACACTCGAAGAACTTGTAAAGAAGAAATGTGCCCATGAATCAGCCAGCTTGATAATGCTAATGCTGGGCAAAAGAGTTAGACAAAACATAACTCATACAACAAGTGCTGTGAGATTGATTTTCTGTAGTGGATTTCGGGATAAAGCATTTATGATTATCCACTTGCTTTATGATAATGGATACGTAATTGAAATGGAAGAATTGATTGGTTTCTTTTGCAAACAAAGAAAGCTAATAGAGGCACATAAATTATTGCTCTTTTGCTTAGAGAAGCATCAAAGAATCGACATTGACTTGTGCAACATGGTTATAGAAGGCATTTGTGAAAGTAATAGATTGTCAGAAGCATTTAGTTTGTATTGTCAATTGGTGGAAAGAGGAAATCATCAGCAGTTGAGGTCCTTAGAGAAATTGAAAATTGCCTTACAAGCTGCCAGAAGATTGGATGAAGCTGAATTTGTGTCAAAGAGAATGATCAAAGAATTAGCAATCAGATAGATCTCCTAGAAGTAGTTTGATATTCAAAAACATGCACTCTTGAAGTACATGTGCTCTACATCCTATTATCTTTTCGAGTTTACTGAGATTGTGTTTGGTTTATTTTTCCATTTAATTCTTATAGTTCTTAAATTAGTTTTGATCTGCATAATTAAAATATAATTTGTTATTTTTGAGTTACCACTACCCCATCTTTGACTTGAGAATTCAATTCTATCTTTTGAACGGAGTGTCTAATATCCATCAAAAAGAAATTTAAGATGGGATGGTATTAACCCAAATAGAACAATTTATGTTTAAGTTATACATATTAAAAATTACATGAGAATTACTGAATTAGTACTAGGAATTGAATGGAAAATAAACCAAATACAAAGTGAATATTGAATTCTGGTGTTCAGGATGTAATGCCTGCTTCTCCCATTAGGATAATGGATAATATAATGAGATAGATGGCACTCGCCTCCCTTGGCAGAACCAAAGTTCAAGGTTTGAGCATGCCACTCCTTGCTAGTTTCCATTGACATTCCAATGGGAATTGGATTGAGGTGATTTGATCTATGGCTTTCTAACAATCTTTGACTTTGTTCTCAGCTCCTGCTTTTCTTGGTGTAATTTCTCATGCTGCTTTCCCCTTTTGCCCGGGTTCTCAGATATGGGAAGAAGCTTGAATCTGTCATAAGCTAACCGGATAGAGAATGATAATAATTCTCTTCATGTTGCATCCTGGAGTTTAAGCGGAACCATGGTTTATCTTGGGCTGTTATTTTTATTAATATAACCTAATATTTATTTATTCTTGCGTTAGACAATAGTCGAATTTCCAATGTCCAACTTTATGAAGATAGAGAAGTATCACTTGAGTCAAAAGTCAGGTGTCTTGCAACCAAGTCGATAGATCTGCATGACTTGTCCTAACTCTTACCCTCATCTTACTTAAGGTGGTGTATCAATTGTACTTCTAAATATTAAACAAAAAGGCAAGACATACATGACTTATCTAACTCTTACCCTCATCACATTTAAGATGTGTGAGTAAATCTTGATTCTAAATATTAACAAAAAGCAAAGCAAAAGTTTGTTGCCCCTCTTGACCAAGAGAATGACACCACAATTAAGTACATATTTTTTCTATTTTTCACACTAGTCTTTCTTAACAACAAACTCTCTCCAATAACAAGCTACACCTTCTTTATATTCCACTACTTTGTAAAACTTTTTTCATAAACATATATTTGTATCTTCTTGCTAAACACCCAAATATGTCAAATTTTGATAACAATGGCACTAACAAAATTCGTCTTCCTCGTTTAAAACGTGCTGTGACGCCCGGGAAGGCAACAGTTCTTGCAATTGGCAAGGCATTCCCAAGCCAACTCATTCCTCAAGAATGCTTGGTGGAGGGTTACATCCGAGATACAAAATGTGAAGACGTGTCCATCAAGGAGAAACTCGAGCGACTGTGTAAGAATTTCTTTTTATTCTCGTTACTTCAAATTAATTTGGTGAATCTATGATTTCTATCTTTAGGAGTTCTCATTTTCTTTGAAGATTTATTTGTGCATGTTTATGTATGTATTTGGCTGAGTTAGACATGCATTTTCTTTTTTTTTTAATTGAAAAGAGTAACTATTTTCTTAGGTAAAACCACAACTGTGAAGACAAGATACACGGTCATGTCAAAAGAGATCTTGGACAAATACCCTGAGCTGGCCACTGAAGGGTCCCCAACAATCAAACAGAGGCTGGAGATAGCAAATCCAGCCGTCCTGAAAATGGCTGTGGAAGCAAGTGATGCTTGTATAAAGCAATGGGGAAGGCCACCTACAGATATCACCCATATCATCTACATTTCTTCAAGTGAGATACGTCTACCTGGTGGTGATCTTTACCTTGCAAGTCAGCTTGGCCTAAAAAATGATGTTGGTAGGATAATGTTATACTTCTTAGGCTGCTATGGAGGTGTCACTGGCCTACGAGTGGGCAAAGATATTGCTGAGAATAATCCGGGAAGTCGTGTTTTACTTACAACTTCTGAAACTACCATACTTGGTTTCCGCCCCCCGAATAAGGAACGCCCTTATGACCTTGTGGGGGCTGCACTTTTTGGTGATGGAGCAGCTGCTGTAATAATTGGAACCGGCCCCTTAATAGGAAAAGAGTCTCCTTTCATGGAACTCAACTATGCAGTTCAACAATTCTTGCCAGGGACACAAAATGTCATCAATGGTAACCTGTCTGAAGATGGCATAAACTTCAAGCTTGGAAGAGATCTTCCCCAAATAATTGAAGAAAACATCCATGACTTCTGCATCAAACTAATGGAAAAAGCTTCTCTAAAAGACTTCAACGACCTATTTTGGGCTGTCCATCCCGGTGGACCCGCTATTCTTAATCGCCTACAAGCCACTCTCAATTTAAAAACTGAAAAGCTAGATTGTAGTAGGAGAGCTCTTATGGACTATGGAAATGTAAGTAGCAACACTATCATCTATGTCATGGATTATATGAGAGAGGAGTTGAATTGGAAGGGAGGAGAAGAATGGGGACTTGCCTTGGCATTTGGGCCTGGAATTACATTTGAAGGCATCCTTCTACGCAGCCTTTAGTGTCTGCCTTCATTTCAGAACTTCACCTATTATTATTCTACATTGCTGCTACTTTTGGAACTAGTTCTTCATACATGAAAAATCAATTTAAAAAAAAGTTGTGTATTTTTCACTCTACTGAAAATTACAATATAATTAATATCTTAGGTTCGCTTATTGTGAATTTGTACAGCTAGAAAAATGAAAGGGTACGAGAAGCTATATCTAATGCATAAGATATATCTTGTACCAATGGAGATTACAACCAACATCTACCTCTATTTTCTCATTGAACACACGAATTATCAACTAAACATGTAGAAAAGATATGGATAATAGGTAGGTGATTGCTCTTGAGTGTAATAAGTAGAAATTTTCTGATAATGGTATAAAAGCCTCAATTTGTGATAAACAAAACTGTCACATTGGAACTGAAAGTGAAGAAGATGCCATTTCGTCTTGTTATTCTTGATAAAGGCTAAGCTCTGCATGCCTTTCACATTTTTGCCTTTAAAACTCTATCTCAACAATCCTTTCAATTTTTGTGTAAGGTTTTTAGAATTATAATAATGAATTTATTTTTGAATTCTGAACTATTTTATTGGATTTACATAACCTTCTTATTTATAGAAATAAATTTAACCTATATTAAAAATAATTTATATTGGAATATATATAGATATATAGGAAATAACTACTCTATTTAGGATGCAATCTTATTATGTCAACAGTTGTCTTTCAAACCCAGGATGAGCGTCGTGATGCCAACTTAGTTTAGAAACCAAGTCTCAAGTCTGAAAATGCCTAATCTTGGTAAAAATGTAAGTCATCTTATTTAATGAGGATTTTGAGACCAAGTTGAAAGTACATAGAGCAATGTAACACAAATATTCAATTCTCTTTGCATTTATTTTATAAGTGAAAGATACAATTATAACAATCAAAACAGTACTTTAATTATCACATTATATATTAGTAGCTAAGAATGAGTGATACTCATATGTTGTAGTAATTAACAAATCAAATTAATTTAGAAATGAAATTCGTAAGAGTACGATAGTCAGATTTCTTACTAGAGCAAATTATAATAGTTTGTTTTCTGTTGCACAAAGAATACAAAGGTCCCAAAAATAAACAAAATATTCAGTACTAGAATGGTAATCGGTATAATCATCTACTAATAAATGTGAGAATATTTGGATAACATGAATGAAAAGTTAGTTAAAAAATAAAACCTATGAGAAAGAATACCCTTGATTGACTAAAAACTTAAGTAACAAGCAAATAGTGACCAAAAAGTCATAAATTAACTAATTAGTAAAATTGCATAAGACAATAACATTGAGACAAACAAGACTTTTAGTCAATTATAATACATAGTAGAATTAGCAAGACGAATACCATCTAAACTGATAAGTTTCACATTAGGTTCTAATGATCTATTAATAATTTTGCTGACAGCGATACTAGTATGAGAAAACAAGTTAAAATTGTATTTAGCTTGAAAGAGATAATACTCATCATTAGAGAATAATTTTAAGACCCGAAAAAAAAATTGGGAGTAAGAAGAGCTTGCATTATTGACTATAATAGTGTTGTATTTCTAAATTACACATTGCATATTACATTTTACGATCATATCAGGAAATATAGAATAATAAAAAAAAGTATTATAATCAGCATGTCAAAGCAATAAAGCATAATTATAAGAAAGGTATATAAGATCAAAATTAGAGATTATATAATTAAATTTAGAAATCTAAACCCTCTATGCTTGTTTTAATCTGATATAAGGTTCAACAAAGTTGACAAATCTCGTGGGAAGGGCGAGAACAAGATGCATAAATTTTTTTTTTATAAATTAACATTAAAAACACATGTTTCTCATCCATTTGAGAAAACAATGTTGCCTAGTAGGAACAAAATAATCGACAAACTATAAACATAAGTTAATTTAAGTCACATAAGCAAACAATTGTCTATACTCAATACCTTATTTTTTAGAATATCCATTAGCCACCAAGTTTGCTTTACAACATTCAATAGATCTATCAAAGCGAGTTTGATCTTAAAAACATTTAAAATCAATTAGTCATGCCACTACAAGAAAAATAATTTCTAGTAATGGTCAGCTTAAATTCCATAACTAAAGGTAAACCTATACCTGTGGATCCATTGGTATAATTTGATTCTCATACTATATGGACCTTTTTCATTGATGCATTTTCTCATTAGTAATTTTTTCATAAAAATAATTTTTGTTTGTATAAGAAACACTTTACTGACAAAAGTCTAGTTTGTTACTAAAAGTTAATATATATACAAACAGTTTTTGTTTGTAAAAGTCCCAACCTAAACTAAATTAGCTCTCAATTTGTTTGGTTTAGCCCTGCAAGTCCATTAGATTCCTTAGATTTAAAACTTCTTAAATTGAAGCCCAGTGAATAAGACTCACCAAAAACCCGTTAAACCAAAGCCCATTCGAAATAAAAATTTATTTTTGATATCTTCTCCGTGTTTATTTATATTCAAATTTATCTCTCTTACGTGTATTTCTCTATTTAACATTTTTTTCTCATTCATGCTTGTAGCTATTGTTTTCGGATCTCATAATTTTCATCTCTCTAATAAAAATCTTTCACATCGAGCTCTCCATTAAAACAACATAATTATTGATTATTAGTTTTTTTCGAAATCTGCTCCAAAACCTATGGTCAATAAGTGCCCCCTATAGTTGCCTGTGTAAATGTTGCAAAACTCTAAGATGAAGCCACGAAAGTCAATAACCGAGGATGTTTGCACAAATATCTCGGCTTGACACTAGAAAGATGATTGTCAACAATTTTGCCTCTCGACAGCTTGTTCCCCAAATCTCAACAAGTCTTTGCAAGCCTTTGAACAATTATAAAATCACGAAGAGGACATTCAACAATGTGATAAAAATAGTGCTCCTCCTAGTTCATTCCCTATTAGTGATGGTAAACCTATCAATGATAATGTGGAAGAGGGAGAGATTCTCGAAGAGAAGGGCTTCGTTAAGTCTTCAAAGAAGTAATCGAGTTTAATGTTGGGTTTAAAGAAATTAAAGTTGATGATTTTTATAATAGTCATCCAGGGTGTTCCAATTGTCTTTGTAGCGTATTCTAAAATTTCTTGTTTTATCAACGTTGCCTAATATTTATTTGGATATCCTAAATTTCTTGACGATTTATAGGTGCTACTTAAGAAATTGAACTTTTGGTTCTTACTAGTCTACCTTAAGGAATTCTATCTTTTGAAAATCCTAAAAATAGACCCCACATGATATTTTTTTGTGTTCGTTATACATAAGAATTAAATAAAACTCTTGTAACCAAAATTTGAACACAAAGGCATAATGCACTTGTTTGGAAGAAGAGAATAGTTGAATTCCCTTATAAAACCTTTGTAACAAAAATTTGGAATGAAGGCATAATTGGGTTGCAACATTAATATCTTGACATGGATGTGCATTAGGTCGATGATACTTTTGAGACAAAATTGGACCGATAGTTGAAGTTATCACAGATAAAGGAACTCTGGTTCCTATTGGATTAAATCTTTATGATGCTACGAAAAGGTAATGATAATATGCCCCAACTATATCCAAACTAGTATTATCTTAGTTTATTTGATTGTCAACATAATCACAATATTTTTTGTGTTATCATTTTCATTAAGTATATTGTATTTCATTTATGTTTCAACAAACACTTGTAAAAAAATTTATGAAAAAAAGCCCTTATATGATATGATTTCAATTTTCAATTCATGCAATTTTGTTTTATATCCCATTTATACGAATTTCAGATGCTGTTTATTAACATAGATGCCATTAATATTCAGAAAGATGACTTATTTATGGGATTAACTAGGAATTTCCATTAATTTACCTAATTTAAAGTGGATAAACATTAATTTTTTTAATTAAAAAAGTATCAAAATATATTAAGAAAAAGATACCAAAGGGGTACCACCTATTTACAAAGTATCTATATGTTAATAAGAGTGTCAATAATATACCCAAAATCATCCATCCTATATAAATTACTGCTTTTGGTGGATAAACATTAAGTTTCTCATTTTCAAGACCATGTACTGGGATTTAGTTTCCAAGTTGGTTGCTCTAGCATATTATTAGTAAATAACATGTGGCATTCCTGAACCTTTTAGTATCAGATATAGTATTTTAATTTCTAATTTGGCATTTAAAATATTTTTAGATGTGATTTAATTTTATTTTTGCCAAAAGTGTTAGAAAATTTTAAATCAAACAAAAGAAAAAAAGGAAGTAATGGAGAAGGGACCCGCAAGCAGGCCTTGTGGGAAATACCCACGGGCATAAGCGTGGACACGCGAGCCAGCGCGCCCGCGAGGCCGTGGGCCACGTACGCAAGCACCTGCAGCACTTATGTGGGAATAGTGCAGTGCAACCTTGCATCCTATCATGGACAGGGCTATCGCTTCTGCCCTGCATGCCTTGCCTGCCCAACTTCCACATGGTGTGTACGCATGCCATGAGGCGATGGCCGGTCAGCCACTTGGTCGATCAACGGCCAACAGCTGTTGCATGTGATCCAACGAATCAAATGCACCGCTCTTGGCTATTTAAAGCCAATTTCCTTTATTCTCTTCCATTTTTCTTCATTTTTTCCTTCTTTTTCACTTAGCCGAGAGAGAGAGAGAGAGAGAGAGAGAAAGAGGATTATGTGAGACGGAACCAAGGAGACCTGAGAAGCTTTCCTCCTTCGCATAGTAAGCTTTCTTCTTTTCTTCTTGATTTTTTTTCTTCACTAAGACTTCCAAGAACTAACCCTTAAGCTTTTTCTTTCCTTAAATTTTCAAAAATCCTTCTAAAAATCATGGGTTACCGAGCAACCTTCCTTCTTCAAACCGCAAGTAAATTTATTTTTGGAACCCGAAAGCTTAGAAGTTTAGGTAAGGTCATGTTATTCTCACATACTCTCCTAATATGTTTTTTAGACTTTGAAAACATTAAAAGATAATGAAATTCATGATTGTTTGTTTTGGGTTCATGCATGTAGTGAGTATTGTTTTAAAGAGTGTATTTCATCGAATGTTTGATGAATTTTGAGTGTTTTATCTTCAAACCATGTGCGGATATGAATTTACATGGTTAAATTAAGCTATGAAAATGGAAAAAAATTGTTTTGAACGTAAAAATGAGTTCAAAAATGGTTTGGGCACCAAGGTGTCAAACGGGTTATGAGTTGCGATTATGTCATGATCGTGCACGAGGGACACAATCCTCGGCTTGCTTGCATACACGTAGTAGCCTTGCACAGGAGTACGCGCCCACCAAGCATGTCAACATGCCAATGGGGCCTACTGCGTCTCCACGTGCGCACGTCGCCATACGTGAGCGCGAGAGCTGGCCAGACGTGTCCGAATGCCAAGCAGCCTACACGCACGAGGGAAAGGCCTAGCATGCGCTCCTTGGCTAAGCACTTGCGCATTCATGTGTGTGTGATGTGCGCATGGGGCATGTTCTCGCTTGCTCATGCGCGTGCAAGACAGCTTACCCAGACATACTGCTCGCACGATATGCCATGTGTGCGGGCTAAGCCCTTGGCCTTGCCTTTAGGCGATGATCGAGAGCGTTACCAAATTGGGTCTTGGCCTGAGAAGGTAACCCGATGGCCCAATCTGGGTATGTGTGCCCGAGTTAGGTCGGGTTAAGTTTCAAACTCTCACCAAGTCCGAGTTAAGTTTAGTGGACCCCTGGTCGAGTCCGACTTGGTTCAACGAATCCTTATCAGGTTTAGGTCAGGTTGATGGTCCAAAATGGATCGGGTTTGGTTAATGGACCCCAGTGGGTTGGGTTTAAGTGTGTTGAGTCCCTATCGGGCTGAGTTAGTTAATGGATCCCTCTCGAGTTGGGTTTGGGTTAATGGGCCCATGTTGGTTCTAGGTTGTTTAATGGACCCCGGTTTGGTCTCGGTTTAATGATAGGATTTAGTAGGTTAGCGTGATTGGGAAATGGGTAGGTATTAGGACTAATAACGGACCCAATGGGTCAAACAGAATGTTCTGAACTACGATTTGACCGTGACTTTAGAACTATTAAAAAAAATAAAAAGACTAAAATACGTTTGACCATTATCACTGAGGGGTAACTGAATATGACTGAAATCGATTGTTGGTGAATCACTCCCTGCGAATGGTACTATGGTTGGGTTATAGTTTCCAACTGTTTTATTATATAACGAACTGAACTATTTCTCATTCACAGTGGTAGTTGGGGATCCCCTCTGTCCTCTACTGATATAAGTTAAAATAGTTTTATGCAAAAATTTGTAAAATTTGTAACTGAATCGAATCATTTGACTGTCTAAATAGAACTGTTAATTGGTTATTCATGTTTAGATTGTTTATTGAATTGAATATGCCTCTCATTGTTCCGTCTTATCATATCATGCTATTTGGTTCTACTAGTTTCTACTATATTTTTTATTGTTCCATTTTTTATTGCCTATATATGAGACTAACATTTTAAAATGTATTTTGATTAATTAAAAGTACAGTGTTTTCGAAGGTATTTAAAATGAACCTATTCTGCAATGGTCCCGAACGATAAGTTAACTGATTGTAAAGGTAATGACATGTTTTGAAAATGAATAACTTTTGAAACTTTAAAAGCGTAGTTTAAATACTAGTTCCCTTACTGAGTTTTATAGAACTCACCCCAATCCATTTCTTATCAAGGAAAGTGAATAATCGTTCCTTGAGCTACCCTTTAAAGGTTATTTGGATCCATTTACAGATTTGTAATGGATATTTGAGTGCATGTGAATGATTGTACTATGATAAACAATTATTTTGTAATGAAAGTGGCTAGAACAAGCGTTATATATTTTTTGTTAACCAACTTTTTGACTTTAGATGTATTTAAACATTAAATTTTTATAAAGGATGACATTTTTTTGGTTGTAAAATTTTTTTATGCACTCATACCTATTCTACTACCGGACATTATTGTCCCACTAGGTATTAGGATGTTACAAGTGGTATCAAATCAAAATTCTTGGAAATTCTTTACACTAAAGCCTACGATTTAGGTATAGAAATCTAGAAACTTCTTAGAGCGATAATATCCTTTGGACCTTAGTGATCAAAAATTGTACTAAACCCTTGTCTCCTTTTTGTAGGCAATATGACTCCACAGAGGCCTTCCATAGAAAAACCCGATAATCAGGACAATCCAAGTGGGACAGAGTTCACCGAGCTGTTTTGGGCAATTCGGGGTTTGACCGCCACTATGGGCCACAACTTTGCTCACAACACTGGCCAACCTCATCCTACAAACGACCACAATGTGGTCATAGAAGTAGGAATTATGCGAATAGAGAAGCTTTTCTCCGTTATTGAGCTCACTGAAAAGAAGAAGGTTACCCTTATAGCTTTTATGTTCACTAGAGAGGTCGAGCACTGGTGGCATCTCAAGGACAATCAGCCTACTCCAACTACTTGGGACTAGTTTATTGATGTATTCCTCAAGAGTTTCTTTCCGGTTTACGTTCAAGAGAAAAAAGAAGAAGAATTTCAGGACCTGTGACAAAGAAGCATGACTGTGAAATAGTATGCCTCCAAGTTTATTCAGTTATCTAGATTTGTCTCAAAGATCATAGCTATGGAAAACAAGAAGGCCCAAAAGCTTTTAAAGGTCTAATGGTTGATATCTTGACCGAGTGACCATGATGAGGCTAAACACTTATGTTGAGGCCCTTGAGTATGTCTAGTTGGTCGAGGAACTATTTACTGTCTGTTATCAGCATATTCATAATGTCAAAGCACAATACCAGTAGAAGACGAAGCAAATCGACCAAGGTCATGCTGACAAGTGACCTAGAATGTCTCCAACCGTAGTTACTGCCTCATCTCCACCTCCTAATGATCCTTTTCAGACTGTTTAAGCATATCAGCACTATAGTCAAAGTTATAGTAATCGACCCTGCTATAAGTTGAACAATGTTTGCTATAAGTGTAGGAGTACACAACATTTTGTAAAGGATTGTCCTCAAAAGACTAAGGATGTTACTAGGCCTGTTGCCAGGCTAAGGGTCTGCCACCTTGATGAGATTGTTGTTGTGGTGACATTGGCTATCATTTAGAGTATACTTTCTATTCATAATTCTACTACCATGCTTTGATTAATACTGGTGCCACTCATTTCTTTGTATCTTGTGAATTTAATGGAAATTTGACATTAAGACAAACCTTGGTTGTAGAGACACTGTCTAAGGGACTTTCTAGAAGCCCATGTTGTGTATAGGGCCGGTAGGGTGAAGGTTTCAGGTGGAGAATTAACCATAGACCTTATACTCCTAGAGTTTCCTAATTTTGATGTGATTTTAGGCATGGATTATCTAGAGGTCTATCGTGCCATTATTGACTGTTATGATAGAACTGTAACCCTAAAAAGAAACAATCTTAGAACCACGACAAACAAGAAATTTTTTTTTTTCGTGTAAATGAATGTTTTGAAATTTAAATGCGTTTAACATTTTACATGAAATGTATGATAAATATTTTAAAAGTAAATTGTCTGTTTTTTTTTTTTAACCCTTGGGATACATAGGCAAATGGATTCTAAAAACTCAATACAGACAATTCCAATCACTTGTGACTTCCCGAATGTTTTTCATGAAGAGCTTCTAGGTCTGCCACCCAGGCAGGCGATTGAATTCTCCATCGATCTAGTTCCAAAAACACAACTCATCTCCAAAGCCACTTATCAAATGGACCGAGTAGAACTTTGGGAATTGGGTCGTCAGATTGTAGCACTGAGAGAAAAGAGGTTTATCAGACTAAGTAATTCTCCATGGGTTACTCCAATCTTATTTGCCAAGAAAAAAAAATATGGGAACCTCCAATTGTGTATTGTTTACAAGGAGCACAATTAAGTGACAATAAAAACCAAGTATCTAATTGCCCCACATTGACAATCTGTTTGACTAGCTACCAGGTACATTAGTCTTCTCTAAAATTAATTTCAAGTCGGGCTATCACCAATTAAGTATTAGAGCTGAAGACATTCTCATGACGGTGTTTTGCTATAGGTATGACCATTTTGAATTTAGGGTTATGTCATTCAGATTAACCAATGCTCCAGTAGTATTCATGGACTTGATGAACCGGATTTTCATGTCTGCACTAGGTCAACACATTATTTTTTTTTCATTGATGACATACCACTATATTCCAAAACCATCAAGAGCATGTTGTCCACCTGGCTCAAGTTCTGAGAACTCTTAGACGACATAAACTATATGCCAAGTTCAGTAGGTACTTCTTTTTTTATGTACTCATATATATTCTGCTATAAGACACTATTGCCTCACTGGGTACCAGGATGTCACATAACATGTTTTTGTGTGCGCATGAATTAAGTCATGTGACATCATGATGCCTAAAAAACAACAACTTCTATAAAAAATATATAAAATTTTATTTTTAAATAACTGCAGAAAATGCATCCCTTATAATTTACCATTTCTAGTTGAGGCAGCATAGTTAATTATCTACATATTTACATAAGGTTCTAGTTAACAAATTCTTTACCTCTACCCAAAAACATCTCATATCCTAATCGTCACGAAAAGGATACAAACAGGGCTCAAAGGCAGATCTTCCAATCACCCTCAATCACGAAAACTAGAAAGAATCTAGAATGGCACTCGTTAGATAGCAAAAAAAAGAAGGAGAACAAGCTTTATGTGGACTGTACTGGGAATCTGAGTATCCTGTCTGTTTGGCAGATTGAGTTGCTATTACGAGACTGATTTTTTGAGTTGATAAGTTTATGTGTATGAGCCCACATGATCCATCCCATGATAAACCATGCGTGATAGAATCTCTGAGGAATCCATTACTGAACGAACCGTAGGATTCAACGAAGAAGAGAATCTGGGGAATTGGATTAGGGGTGAGTTCCAATAACTCAATAAGATTAGGAGTAATAAACCAATACAAATAACGTTTTGAAAGTCATTTAATATAAAAAGTAGAATGCAGTCAATTAGTATAGAAACCTGAATATCAATCAATCGATCAATCAATTTCTAGTTCATAACAGTCAGTTATAATAGTGCACTCAATACCGTATTCAATCACCCAACACACGCACACAGGACTGGAATCATCTTTAAAGTTTTATTACATTTTATTATCTTACTATTTAGTTCTACTAAATATGAACCTACTGTATGTAGTCGCCTAAACCAGTACCAAAGAGGGAAATGGGGACACTTCTACCTCTAAGAAAGGGGATAGCCAGTAATAATAGTAATAAGTAAAATAGTTAAACATATAATTATAATGTCACTCTTCTACTTCAGGTGTCATCACACAATTTCACTCAAGTCGTCGTCGTTCAAACTCATTTCAGAACAGAACAGTTGTTTCATCTCTTGTCAGAGAGGAACACAGTACGGTCCAACCTCCTCGTGAAATGGACCCCAATATTAACCCAATTAAAGAGTATGACTCCTATTAGTAAATAGTTATTAATAACTGTAGTAATACCCCTCCAAGGTACATGATAGATGGATTTACTAGACATCTTTGTTATTTAAATTTTTTTTACTCTAAATTTTACTTTTTTTCATTATTTAATATTTAAGACTTAATTTCTCTACATATACCCTTAAATTTATTCTTTTTTAATTAAGTGTATTTGCCGATTTATTTAATTTTTTAGTTTAATTAATTTCTTTAATTTATTTTTATTTATTATTTTATTTTATTTGTTTACATTTTTCTAAATATCATGTTTGCCCTTTTTTATTTTTCATATGTTATTTATTTTTATTTATTTACATTTTCCAAATGCCATGTTTTCCCTTTATCATTTTTTTATTTTTTATTTTTATTTTTTCCTTACACGAAAATCCTACAGTAAAACCAACCCGCAAAAGGGGATTTTCCTCGCACCTGCATCTGCAGCATCGAGTGTCACTGCTCACGAGATCCTCTCAGCACACGGGTGCCTAGCAAAGCCTCACGGCTCACTAGGCATGCTGCACACATCAGAGTGACAAAGAGGTGTATGACTCGGAATACATCCTGAAGGTTCTGTCTTTCTTTTTAAAAAATAATACTAAAACACCTAAGGAGATGTGTTAGGTCTTATAAACCCCTTATTCAAAAGTTTTTAGAGTTGATTACCCAATTCTTATAATTCCACTCGACCCATCCGATATGGAGCCTTAAAAATAGGAGTAGTTCCTGGCAATAGGCCGATGGAAAACTCCATTTCTCTCTCCGGAGGCATACCAATGAAATCCTCAAGAAATACATCCAGAAAATCTCACACAACTAGAATATCTCGAATACTTTATTTAGAGCTCATTTCGCTTATTCAATAAAACACCATTGAGTATTTGAATATTGTTGTTAGAAAAGTACAGTAAAAACATAATATTTTATTGATTAGAAAAGTTATTTACAAAAATAAAATTTAACATTAGGAGGATTAAAAGTAATTATCTTATGGAAACAATTTAGGCTAGCATGGTAAGCAGTTAACCAACCCATGCCTAAAATTACATCAAAACTTTGAAAACCTAAAAGTAGGAGATCTACCACTAATTCCCTATTAGCCACTTTCACTACACAAGATTTATACACTTTATCAAATATTAAAATATCTTTGGCTACAATTTCTATTATTAATATTTTATCTAAAGGTTCAAAGTCCACAGACAAACATTTAGCAAATCTCAATTAAACAAAGGAATGAGTAACACCATAATCAATCAAAGCACAAGCAATAGAGTTAGAGATAGAAAACGTACCCTAAATGACTGCTGGTGTGGCCTCAGCATCCGATTCATCGAGATGATAAACACATCCTTTGGTTATAGGTTTTCGTTAAGGTTGAGAATAATGCTTGACATAGTGGCCTGATTTGCCATATCTGTAACAAACATTAGTGACCTAATAGTAAGGATGATCACCTTGGTTCTTCCGACACTGCTTACAAGCCTGACTAGGAGCAACAGGATTACCTAAAGAAGGAGACATTGTCGGATGAGTGTGTGGTCACTTATTAGTTGGACCTTAGATAGGTTGCTTCCTCTTTAACTGATCAAAAGCTCTATAACTATTGGCCTTCTTGAATCTAGCTGCTAAGAGTTCTTCGACCAACTGTGCATTGTCAAGAACTTCTGCATAGGTATTGGGTCGAAACATGGCCAACTAATCATAAATATCTAGTCTAAGACCCCTTAAAAAACCTCCGACCCTTCTTGGCTTCTGTAGATATGAGTTTAGGTATAAACCTAGATAACTAAATAAACTTCAAGGCATAATGACTAACAGACATATTACCCCGTCGAAACTCTTAAAATTCTTTTTCTTTCTTCTCTCGAACAAAGACAGGAAAAAAGTTATAATGGAATGTAGTAAGGAACTATTCTAAGTAATGGGAGTCGATAAGGTCTCCCGCTTAAGTCTCCACCAGTGTTGCAGGTGCAAACCTAGGTAACTAAATAAACTTCAAGGCATAATGACTAGCAGACAAATTACCCTGTCGAAGCTCTTGAAATTCTTTTTCTTTCTTTTCTCGAACAATTTTAACAAATTTTGTATTTACTATTATTAAAAATATTTTTTGAAATTATTTTTAATGGTGTTATTTGACGTTATATATGTAATTAAAAATAATAGTTAAAAGAGAGAAAATCAATGAAATTATTGGGGAATTATTGGTAAGTGCTACACCAACAGTGAGAGGCCTTTTAAGCTTTTACAAGAACGAAAGGACTATTTATAATAATAATGTTTACCTACAGTTTCTTCTGTTGATATGATAAATATCCTACTCATGAAAGTATGTTAAAAAAACGTTAGCCAATTAGTATGGCTCCTCAGGGGTTATATTGTCAATATAAGTTGGTTTTCTTGTAGTGTACTAGTAGAAAGATCAATAAAATCCTAAATTTAGAAGTTTTTATTTCGTAGCTTATTGCCAAAGAGGCCCAATACTTCCACCATGATAAGAAAGAGACCCATGAAAGATTAAAATAATAGAAAAACATTGATAATCACTAAGATGATGAAGTGTATCTCTAATCCAAGTATAATGAAGAAGAATGTTAATGGAGTCAAGACCAATATTAAAAGTTAGGGCAGTTTCAACAGGAGAATGTACCCTAGTGTGAGGAATTTCATGAGAACAGTAGAAGTAGAAATAACTATACCAGATTAGGTGTATTTATGAGGCTACAATAAAATAATTAGGTGTATTTATGAGGTAATTAGGTGTCTTAATTATGAGGCTACAATAAAATAGAGTACAACGTAGAGGGATAAGAAGAGAATTATCATAAAGCTTACCAAATAACTTTTTAAATAGGGATAGTTAGAGCAGGGACATGATTAATAGATAGAAGACTCTAAGAGTTTACTCTCCTTAAATTTCTGAAATCATGATTGTAGACATAATAAGGGAGTAGACAACAACAAAACAGTAGATCACTTTACCTTCGTCTCATCCATTTTATTGCGAGGTACAGGGGAAATAATTTAAAACAATATACCTTATTGACTAAGAAATTAATAAAGAAAAGATTCTTGATATTCTATAATAAAGTTTGTCTAATAAATTTTAATGTGATATGAAACTTGAGTCTTTATCATCATACCAAAGTTAACAAATATTGTGGCAATCTAATCTCTTTCTTAAGAGATAAATCCAAGTAAAACATGATTAATTATTAGGAAATAAAATAAAATATTGATAACTATTCACCTAGGCCCAAAATATCATAATGAAGAGGTGTAGGGAGAATATCAAGATATTATTATTATTATTATTATTATTATTATCATCATCATCATCATCATCATTGTTGTTATCAAACGACAAAGTTTGCTATTTAGCAAAAGTAATTAGAATACTTTAATTTTGTAGGTTCCAATATCTTACAGGTAATGAATGAACAAAGTTACCAATTCAACAAATAACCTAGTAGAAGAAATCATTGGTTAAGATGAGAGATACAATTGTTAGCTCCTAATAGATACATGGTGTTAGGGAGGTGAAATGAAGTAAGCTCAAATAATCTTCCCACCTTACTACCCGTCTCAATAATCCCCCTCATTTATGTATATTATACTTAATAACTAAATGTATAGTAAAACAATGAGTCTGAGATGACATAATTAACTAAGATAGATAAGTCTTGTGGTTAAATTAAGCACACAATATATATTTGGGAGACTAAAGTGAGAAACGGGTACATGGTTAGTTTATGTGATGGTCATATTTGTCCGTTAGTAGTATGGACGAATAAGAGAGATGACGCCACAAGGTAAAGGTAACAAAGAGAAGTTAGAAGTCGTGATCACAAAAAAATAGACTCAAAAAGTTTAAGGTTACTCAAAATACAAGGTAGCATAGAGCATTACTAACAAAAATAACTAGTTTAAGAAAAACTTTAAATCACTTAGTGTGATGGAAGAAGACCTCCTAGATGTAACAGTAACAATAGGAGATAAATTTGTATATTTTTTTCATAATAAAAACAAAATTGTATAAACAAAGGTGAAAAAAATGAACTCATGACTTTAGGAAAGAAGAGAGGTTATAAAAATTATTGACATGGAAGTGATGAAACGTATATATGCTAATGTAGGTCTAACATCAACAAACTGTGGATCATTGTATCTTAAAATCTTTTTTTAAAAAATGTGGAACAACAAAATGTGTCTTAAAATCTCATTAGAATAATATATAACAATAAAATATGTTTTTAAATCTCGTTAAGAAAAAAAAAACAACAATAAAGTGCACATTAAAATCTTATTAGGGAAAGGTAAATAAACAAAATACATATCAGAATCTCATTATGCGAAAATACAAATGTCTTAAAGTAATGTCAAGATAAAGCAAACCATTTGGGTTAAATATTCGTTATGATAAAGGACATCATCAAAGAAAAATTGAAAAAAACAAGAAAGAAGCTAAACAAAAAAGGAAGAAAAAAATAAAAAAAAAAGAGAAGGAGCTAAAAATGAAGAGAAAATAAAAGAAAAAGAAAGGAAAAAAGTGAAATGTAATACCTGAGTCCGGAATTTGACATGAGATTAATTTTAAAGTTTAAAAAAATGTATAAAAATATAATTTTTAAATTTATAAATTTTATTTAATGTAAAATTAGAAAAAACATAGGTTGAGGATGAAATTAAAAATAATTTTGAGAAAAATGAGTGAACATTTGAGTTTGGATGATATTTTTGAAAGAAAAATCGAAAACTAGGGTCAAAATATAATTAAAGAAATTTACACTACGTAAGACCACCTAGTCAGCAGCCTCGATAAACTAGAGCGCGCCGCGTGGTAAAGCACGTTGACTCGGTGCCACGCGGGAGGCCATGTTGGCAATCCGCATGTCTGCGATCGGACAGTCCGGAAGCATTCTTGCGTGCGTGGACGGTCCAGATCTGTTCCCTCCTCAAGCGCGATCGAACGGTCGTGATTAAATGCGATGAACAGTTCAGATTTGTTCATTCTTTAAATGCAATCGTACGGTCGAGATCAAATGACGATGAACTGTTCAAATTCATTTTCTTTTTAAACATGATCAAACGGTCGAGACTAAATGTAATGAACAGTCCATATTTAAGAGAGATAGATATAAATATCAGCATCATACCGAACCCAAACCCTAGCTAGCAACCCCCAACCGGAGAAGAAGAGCCAGTCATCAGAGAAGGGGACCAACTGCCGCCTACCGCTGCACTGGAACCACCTCCGACGATCAAAAAAAGTAAAAATTCTCTTATCTACTCAGAATTTGATTCTAAACACCCCCATAGTTAAATCGGAGCAAAAAGAACGGCGGATGAGCCAAAAATAACGGGTAAACCCGGAGTGCTGCCACGGGCAAAACTCGAAATCGCCTCCGATGAGCCCCTTCTCGTTTTTCGTTTCATGTAATTTTTTCACCATTTTATTCATCGTTCTATTTTCTACAGTTTGATCGAAGAAAAAACGCTTAGCTGCGAAGGTGAGTCAGCTGAGCCGCCGCATTGAAAAATTCCGCTGTTGGTAGATTTTTGTTTTTTGACTTTTTTCAACCAATCGAGACTCCCCTAACATGTTTTCTTGCAGGGATTGGTATAAAATCAACCAAAATCGGCTAAAACGTGTCGAAAACGACCAAGCCGAGGCAAACTGCCGCCGCGGGCGTCGGTGCTACCGTGCTGGAATTCTAAAATTTGCTAAAAAAGATTTTTAACACCGATTTTGAGTTTTTTAGGGTATTTTTAAGTACATGAAATGTGTTTTAATCTCTGTAGAAAAATTCAGGAAACTTGAGAATCGCCAGTAGGCGCAGCTGAAAGTTTGATATTTCGAACACTGATTCAGGTAAGAATTCATCACCTTATTCCCTATTATAGAATTAAAGCTTAATAATTGGTAATATGATATTTTGGGTAATTTAGAAAATTTTGAGAATAATTACAAGTTACCAATAGAGTCGGAAACTGGTTAGTCATTTATTTGTTGTCTTGTTTAATTTATGGTTAAATTTATAAATTTAAATACATGATGATATTCTGGAATGGTTAATTGATTCAATTGTACTTCTTTGATATATATATTGCTTGTCTTGCATGATTTATAGTTGATTGTGAAATTGGTAATTAATATGCAAACGAAAAATTGATTGGTCATGTAAATTAATGAATGAGAGTCTTACTGGATATCCTGAGAGATAGTGAACAGATTAGGTACATAGGGAACCCTACTGTGAACATTGTCTCATAACGGGCAGAGTATTGAGGATTGATATTTTTAGCGCTCATATTGAATAAGGTATGAGAACGGTCCGATTCATCCTCATACCGAACAAAGTATTGAGGGATGATATTTTTGGTGCTCATATCGGACAAAGTATAGGGACAACCGGTTAGTAGACAATGTTGAATATTGGTTCACGCATAGTGAGACATTCTTATGTCCCCTTAGGGATACCAGTAGGCAAATAAAAAGAGAAAGTTATTGTTCTTACTAACTTGAATATAAGATTGGAATGTTATTTGAGTTATTGTCTTTATAGGTCGATTTTGGAAATCTCGCAACGGTAAATACATGCAATAAATGGTTTTTCTTATGATAAATGAATTTGTTTAAATTAAGAGCTCCATTAGTTATTTTTATGATTTTTACCAACCTTCAGTTTTTATATCGGGAAGTAGTGTGATATTCTTACTAGACTAGTGTAGCTCACCATTTCATTAACTATTTCAGATCAAGAGAACCAATACCTAAATCCCGATCAACAAGAGAGTTGTGAATAGTTCACCATCCGGACTCCTTCAAAAGGTAGTGAAGGTTGTTCTAAGATACTCAATTGTTTAATTTTTATTTATTTTTTTATTTTCATTTATTTTTTTAGAAGAGATATTCCCGTAATCCTATTGGGTATTTTAAACTATTGTGTAAAAAATGTAAATTTTAATTTTATTATTCTACTTCCGCATTCAATTCATGTCTTTATTTTCTTTTAAATTCTAGATCTTTACATGAAATTTTCATGACTCGGGTTTTCTCGTGACAAAATAAACGTAGTTTTATAGTTGATTATTTTTCAAAATTCAAAGTAAAGAATGATAACTAATTGATTATTTTTCAAAATTCAAAGTAAAGAATGATAACTAATTGATTATTTTATAAAGTTTAAAGTAAAGAATGATAATACTTGATTATTTTACGAAGTTTAAAGTAAAGAATGATAACAATCATATTCTAATTATTTTCAATAACTATCATATTTCAATTCTTTTCAATCTCAAAATTTATTAATAAATAAAAAAATATAAAGGATATTTTTCATAAAATTTTGAGAAAATTACTTGGAATAATTCAATATTAATCTCATTTTAATTATTATCATTAGCACTTATTTTTCATATCAAAATTTAATTACCTATAAAAAAAATTTAAGAATAACATTTGAGGGAATATAACTTGTTCATTAGCCATGTAGTCTATCCAAGCCCGCAAGTTTGAAACATACATTTCGAAGGTATTTGATTTATAAATTATATAATTTATAACATCTTTCTTAAAATATAATTTAATATAATTATTTTTATAAGTTATTTGTCTCATTGGTTTTTTTATAATAAAATTAGTATAATTTTGTTCTTAATTATTTTACAAAGTTCAAAGTAAAGAATGATAAACATCATACTTTAATTCTTTTTTACCCTAAATATGTAAAAAATGAAAAAAATATAAATAATATTCTTCATAAATTACTTTAAATAATTCAGCGTGAGTTAGATATTAAACTCATTTAATTTATTATCATTAACACTCATTTTTCATATCAAAATTTAATTACCTACAAAAATCTAAGAATAACTATTAAGGGAGTATAATATATATATTTAGGTGAATTTGACTTATAGATTATATATTTTATAACATCTTTGATACAGTATAAGTTGATACAATTATTATTATTATTTTTATAGAATTTGACTCATGTATTTTCTTATAACAAAATAAGTGTAATTTTATTCTTAATTATTTTATAAAATTCAAAACAAAGAATGAAAACCATCATACTCTAAGATATAAAGGATATTGCTCATAAAATCTTGAAATGATTACTTAGAATAATTCAATATAATTTAAATATTAAACTAGTTTTAGTTATTATCATTAACACTCATTTTTCATATTAAATTTAATTGGCTATAAAAAATTTAAAAATAATTGTTGAGGTAAGATAACTTATTTATTAACTATGTAGTTTATCCAAACCCGCAAGTTCATAACATATATTTAGAAGGTATTTATTTAACTAATATTTTTGTACAAGTTTATTTACCAATTTAGTGAAGATATAGCTTATAACGGTATTATATCAAAATCTAAAAAGTAATAATTTTATAACAAAGTAATTCTAAAATTGGTAGATTTTTTTTGCTTAAAATTTATTCATTTATACTTTATACTAATTAAAATATAAACTTTACATAAAACTATATTTTTCCTTCAATTATTTTTATTATTTTATACACACTTGATTATAGGTTAGAGATATTTTTTAATTTGTAAAACAAAAAATTATAAATTAAAATTTGGTTAGCTTTCTAAAAATGCTATTATAATGACGTAAAATTATTTTAGGCCATTTTTTACATATAAATTATGTATGACAATACATATATGTAGCACTTTTTACATAAATTTTTAGATAAAAATTAAAATTTTTGCCAAAAAGAATGTTAAATTTTAATTTACTTGTATTTTTCAATTTAAATATTTTTTTGAAATAATTCAAATATGTAATATACATATTTGAAACAAAAATAAATCCAGTTATCGAAACCGACCGAATCATCTATACCATGGCTCGTCTGCTTCTTGTGCGGAATTAGAGGAAAGGAGAAGAGGCCCCCGGCACGGCTCAAGACGAAATCAGAGAAGGCTGAAGGCGGAGGGAGAGGGCTAGAGGAACTGAACTATAGATAGCTTCTAAGGACAGAGGGAATTTTCTTTGCAGATTCTTGTCGACAATATTTGTCTCATTTGGTATTATAATCTTTTACCCATATATTGATCTTTTAGCGGAGAGGCTGTTTATTTTCTGTTTGTTCCTCTGGTATCAAGGCAGTATGTAGTCTTTTGGATTTATGATTTCGGAGATTGCCTTTCTTAGTATGAAACGGAAACTGGTAAACAATTTTACTGTTTCGAGTATACAGGTCGATAATCTCTTTGAATAAATGCGTGGGAGAACTTTGCTTGCGCCACGGATGATCTGGCTTAGTGTAATTTTTTTTAGACGTATATTGATGGATAACTTGCACAATCTATGGGCATTTCATTAAATTTTGGGGCTAGATTCTGCTGCTTGAGCAATTCCTGAAGAGCTTTTGGACTCCAGGTTGAGAATGGTAGGTGGAACGTTTGGTTACCTGTCTTTGAACATGGATACATGACTTTGAATGGAAATGGTCAGGATTAAGTGAGTGACAAAAATCAAGGTGTTGTTTTCAGGCTAGAGTTTTATCCAGTGGGTACGATAACTCTTCTTTAGAGGGTTGTTATGTGTGATTGGATTCAGGTTGGAGGAACACAAAACGCCTATGAAAAGAAGAGGGATTATGGTCATAAAGAAGCATGTTTTATTAGTTGACCTTTTTCTAGCTAAGAGGAATGCTCTTAGCTTGGTATGCCATTCTCTGAATTTTCTCTATTAGATTACATAGTAGGTTATTCGGGGTGTGCTTCTTGGACCTTGCTCTTTTAGGTTGAGAAGTAAATTGCTTTATACATTGTTTTTGCTGTTTTGACATCTTTTGCCCTATGGTTTGAGTTAACATGTGATAGGTAATAGCATGAACAAATTAGCTATGCATGAGAGTTATATAAAGAATGAAGCCTTGAAGAGCGAAGATGAAATGCATTTTCATCTCTTCTTTTATGGTTCTAGTCTTGGTTATATTTGGCCCCGTCTTTTTCTCAACTTGGATTGTAGTAATGGTAATATATATGATCTTAGTCAATTTAACTATAAAAGTCAAGGTCATACACACTTCACTTATTTAGGACACAAATAAATGCATGCAAATTGGAAATTAATTAATTAGTCTACTTCATAGATTAGGTATTTTCTACTTTCCTATCCTATATCATTTTGAACCTAATTTTTGTATTGTTTGACCAATGCATTATAATGCATTTGATCCCTTTTCCAACAGAATTAGCATCTTACAGTCATTCTTTATGAAATATTATTGAAGAATTTGAGAATAAGAAATAACTCTCCTTTTTTCTCTACATTTATTCATCGATAATCAGCAACATTTTATAGGCAAAGGAAGAAGGAAAAAGACAAAAAACTAACAAACTTCCCTAGTGGAAGGAACAAAAGGCACAACCTGCCAGTAACCATTTTGTTATATTGTCTGGTTGTAAAAAATAGAAAAAAGAAAATACTGAAAATAATTCTACACTCTTCCTCAATTTAGGTTACATAAATATTTAGTAAGTTTAAATTGGATATTAATTTGTTGAAGAGTCCTTTGGGAAGTACCTTTGTTAAAATATCTGCAATTTGCTGATTAGTAGGAACGTGGAGTATTGTAATGGTTTGATCTTCAATCTTCTCCCTGATGAAGTGCTTATCTATTTCCACGTGTTTAGTTCGATCATGATATACAGAATTTTTAGGTATGCTGATTGTTGCTTTATTGTCGCACCATACTTTCATTGGAGTAGTAACCAAGAATTTCATTTCCATTAGAATTCTTTTTAACCAAATTCCCTCACATATTCCATGAGCAAGTGACCGAAATTCAACTTCTGCACTACTTCGTGACACAACAAATTATTTCTTGTTCCGCCTAGTGACTAAGTTTCCCCAAATGTAAGTACAGTACCCAGACGTAGATTTTCTGTCAGTTATAGAACCCGTCTAATTAGAATCTGTGTAGATTTCAATATTCCAGTTCATTGTTTTTTGGAAAAATAGTACTTGTTCTGGAGTTTTCTTAAGGTATCTTAAGATCCGATATACCATATTCATATGAATATCAGTAGATTGGTTCATGAATTGACTTGCAGTACTTACAGTGAAACTGATGTCAGGTCTAGTATGAGCAAGATAGATAAGTTTGCCCACAAGTCTCTGATATCTTTCTTTATCAACTGACTTGTCATTTTTAAATCCAACTTTTGTAGTTGTTTCCATGGGAGTTTCTGCTGGTTTACACCCGAGCATCCCTGTTTCTTTCAGCAGGTCAAGAATATATTTCCGTTGTGACACAGATATCCCCTTTTTAGAACGAGCAAATTCCATTCCTAAAAAATACCTGAGTGCTCTAAGATCTTTTATCTCAAATTCCGTAGTAAGAAAACTTTTGAGTTTTTGAATTTCTTTTATGTTATCACCTGTTAAAATAATATCATCAACATAGACAATTAGGATAGCTTTCTTATCAGAGGCACTGTTCTTGACAAACAAAGTATGATCAGACTGACATTGCTCGTAGCTCATATGTTTTAACTACTTTGGTAAATCTGTCAAACCCAGCTCTCGAAGATTGTTTTAGTTCATAGAGTGCCTTTTTGAGTTTGCATACCTTGTAAGTTTCATATGTGGTCTCAAGGCTTGGAGGAACTTCCATATATATCTCTTCTTTTAAATCTCCATTGAGAAATGCATTTTTTACATCAAGTTGACAGAGAGGCTAATTAAGATTAGAGGCAAGAGAGAGTAATATCCGAATAGTGTTGTGCTTAGCCACTGGGGCGAATGTTTCCTGATAGTCTATCCCGTAGAACTAAATGAAGCCTTTAGCTACTAGATGAGTTTTGTACTGATTCACACTTCCATCAGGATTGTGTTTTACAGTAAATACTCATTTGCACCCAACTTTATGTTTTCCCAGTGGAAGTTCTGTCAGTTCCCAATTCTTGTTTTTTTCAAGGGCTCTAATCTCTTCTTGAATAGCACCTCTCCACATTGGCAATGTAAGGGCTTTATGAATGGTTTTAGGTTCAGTGGGGCTGCCATCAAGTTTGCTTACGTATGCATGATACTTTGAAGACAAGTTGCTGAATGAAATATAATCCTGTATAGAGTGTTTAGTACAAGATCGAGTTCCTTTCTGCAAACCAATAGGTAACTCAGTATCATGATCAGTAGTGGTAACTGTGTCAGAAATTGTGCCTGAAAACTCATTACCTGATGTGTTCTTTATGCTTAGAACTGGAATAGACTCATGGTAATGTATAGTTGGTTTCTTTATTAACTGGAGTTTTGTGTTTACTAGTATAGGCACGTAACTCTTTATTGATAGTAGTAGATATAAGTTCAGGTTCAAACTCTTTGATACTGGTTTCAAGAAAATTTGATGAGTTCTCGGGAATAGTGGGGGGAGAAAAGGTGAGAAGTGGTGTATTTATATCCCATACTTGATATTTCTTCTTAGGACTCTCCCCCTGAATATCAGTAGTGGGATAGAATGACTGGTTTTTAAAAAAAGTAACATCCATAGTGTTGTAGAAACGACGGGTCTTGGGACAAAAACATTTATATCCTTTTTTATTTGGTGAATATCCAACAAAAACACATTTAATGGCCCGTGGGTCAAGTTTGCCCCTGAAATGAGTATGAACATAAATATAGGCGGAATAACCAAAAACTTTATAGGGAAGGGTATGAAAAATATGAGATTGCGGAAAGATCCTGAGGAAGATACCGTAGAGTGTTCGAAATGAGAGAGTTCGGGAGGGCATGCGGTTTATCAAGTATGCAGCGGTGAGAACAGCCTCTTCCCAAAGAAATTTTGGAATGTGGGTAGTGAACATGATGGATCAAGCTATTTCAAGAATGTGTCTATTTTTTCGTTCAGTTATACCATTTTGTTGTGGAGTATTAATACAGGAACTTTGATGGATAATGTCGTGGTCAGAAAAATATTGGCTCAAAGTGGTTTCAAAGTATTCACATCCATTGTCTGACCTCACTACTTAGATGTTGGTGTAAAATTGATTTTGAATCATAATGTGAAATTTTTTGAAAATTTGGTTAACTTCATATTTTTCTTTCATGAGAAAATTTCAAATAATTGTAGTGTGATCATCAACAAAAGATATAAACTGTTTTGTCCCGATAATATTAGTGACCCGAGAAGGACCTTATACATCACTATGAATTAATGAAAAATGTTTTGTGGGTTTGTAAACTGAACTGGAAAATGAATTTCGAATATGTTTGGACAGCTGACATACTTCGCATTGAAAGAAAGTTTGATTTTCATTTCAAAACAAATCAGGAAATAGCTTTTTCAAGTACACGAAGTTAGAATGTCCTAAACGGTAATGTCATAATATGATAGGGCATTCTATATTTAAGTTGTTTACAGATTCAGAATTAGTACATACTGCATGATGAGTTTGTCTATTAAGAGAAGAGTTGTCAGTTTGCAGTAGATAAAGACCCGAATCCATACTAGCATTGTCAATCATCTTCCCCGAGTTCAAGTCCTGAAATTCACACAGTTTACAATTAAATGTAGCCACACAATTCAAGTCCTGTGATAATTTACTTACTGACAGGAGATTGCAATCCAAATTTGGAACATACAGCACAGAGTACAAAATTAACTCGGGTGTCAGTGCAATTATTCCTATTTCTTCGACCTGGGAGCTAGAGCCATCAACAATTTGAATTGAGAATTTACTTCTGCACTTACTATATTCCTTGAATAATGAGATATCCCTAGTCATATGATCAGAAGCACCTGAATTAATAATGCATATTCTCCTTTTTGTGGAATAAGTTGAAAAACTAGAAAAATTACCTTTGTGAGCTGTAGAAGCATTACTGAGAACCATATTGGGTGAAAACATTTTTTAGAGGATGCTGATTTGTTCAGGACTAAATAAGGAGCTTTCGGTAGAAATGGCTGCAGCAGATTTCTCTTTTGTTGAGACAAAATTGCCTCGATGAATTTCCTCCATTTTCTGCTTTGGTGTTTTCTTCTTCTCAGCCGATTCCTTCTCAGCTGGTTTCCCGTGAAGCTTCCAGCACTTTCTACGAACGTGTCCCAACCTTTTACAGTATTCACACCATGACCGTCCATTTCGCTCAGTCACTCGACTTGTGAGAACAGTACCAGTCTCGGGTGAGAGAGATATGTTTTCAGCAGGGTTAGGGTTGAGTTGCGAGTCACCCATCATCACTTTCTTCCTGCTTTCTTCGCATTGCACCTCAGAGAACACCTCTAATGTTCGGGAGAGGTTTGGTTCTAAGGATGCGTCCTCTTATCTCGTCGAGCTTTTTGTTCAATTCGAAAAGGAACTTGAAGATTTGTCTCTGTTCCACGATGCTTCGGAATCTCCTGGCATCCTCTGGGTAGCTCCAAGCATGTTCCTCAAAAACATCAAGTTGTAATATTGAGTTACAGTTTTTTCTCTTGGCGTAGGTCGTGAAGATTTGCTTCTATTTCAAAGATGACAGAAGTGTTGTCGCGAGTGGAATAGAACTCACGAGCTGCGACCCAGATATCGTGCGCAGTCTCATAAAAGAGAAAAAAATTTTCTCTTGTAAGAAAATTTTTTTCTCATCGAGTAAGAAAATTGTAATATTGAGTTACAGTTTTTTCTCTTGGCGTAGGTCGTGAAGGTTTGCTTCTATTTCAAAGATGACAGAAGTGTTGTCGCGAGTGGAATAGAACTCACGAGCTGCGACCCAGATATCGTGCGCAGTCTCATAAAGGAGAAAATTTTTGCCAATCTTAGTAATCATTGAGTTCACCAACTAAGATATAATAAGATTGTTCTCAACTTTCCATATCCGAGCATTTGGATCGTTCGCGGGAGGAGGTGAGAGCTCTCCAGTGAGGTATTCATCTCGGCATTTCCCTCGGATGAACATCAACACCGAGGACGACCATTGAAGATAGTTACTGTCATTTAGTCGATAGCCAGTAACGAAAGATGGAGTCTGACTAGCAAGAGCATGGTTGTCAGGCACCGGAAGGTGAGAGACCAAAAAAACTTCGGGCGAAGAAGGGTCTGCTCATCCATTGCCTATTGAATGCAAGAGAGATGTTGAAGAATTTAAATCAGACTTGCTCTGATACCATGAAAATTTGAGAATAAGAAATAACTCTCCTTTCTTCTCTACATTTATTCATCGATAATCAGCAACATTTTATAGGCAAAAGAAGGAGGAAAAAGAGCAAAAATTAACAAACTTCCCTAGTGGAAGGGAAAAAAGGCATAACCTGTTAGTAACCATTTTGTTATATTGTCAGGTTGTAAAAAAGAGAAAAATACTTAAAATAATTCTACAATTATTATATTTTTCAGAGAGTCTTGCCTTAACCCTAGCACGACATAATTTACTATAGCTGGATCATGACAAGAGCAGTTGATGGCATTGATATCTGAGCATCTTTTCCCCTTCTTATCCAGGTACTCACATCATATAATGTTTGGTTGGTAGCATCATTTGTGCAACTCCAGATGCCGCCAATTGCATCTTATCTTGCTAAACTGAAGGTTGGGCTGCACTTTTCTTTGCTCAAATCCTTTGTCCTCCGAGGAGTGAATTTGAAAGCGAACCAACTTTCCCACTCTTCTGTTTCGTGTTGATTTAGTGCTGAAATTTTCAACAATTTACTACCCAACACAACTCTTTTTATCCGACTGCAAGAAGTCCATCTCGGTTTGGGGGAAATTCTAGTTGTTTAGAGATTAGCTAATGGCTATTTATTACCCAATGCCTGATTCTTGAGTTTAGTTGCTGGATTTTGGTTCAATATGGTAAGAGTAGTGGTTTTTGTTTTTATGGGGTTCTTTTGGAGGATTAAGCAGTAACAATTTTCTCTTGGATTTTATTTCCATGTTTTTCAATTTAGGATGGTTAGGGATGATACTCTCTTGGTGAGAAGTTACTGTTGGATTTGTTTTGAATCATGATTGTTTCTGGTTGCCTCTGGCCATTATCTAGTTGGGTTTGGTAGACAGGGTTAGTTCGTACAAGGTGCCTTCACAGTTGGATTTTTGATAGTATGTGAGAAGGCTGGTTTGCTTTTGTATGAACAATGTTTCTAGACTTGTATGTAATTTAGGTTTTTTACTATATACCAAAAATGTCCTTGAGTATTTTGATATCTAGTGCTTCCTTTTCTAGCATTCTAGTTCATGTACATGGGAATATTCTGATCATTCTAAGTACTGGAGGTGCTTATGAGTATTCTGGATAGCCAACGTATAATTTGGTTATTCCAGGGACCAGGGGAGTTTATGTGCATTCTGGATGCTCGAGGGTGTTTCTAGGTACCAGGGGTGTTTCTAACTACCCAGGGATGTTTTTAGGCATTCCAGGCATTCAAGGGAATTTTTAGGTGTTTATGAGCAATTCAGGCATCTGAAAGAGTTTCTAAGCTTTTTAGGTATAGCAATGTAAATGTGATTATGTTGCATGATTTCTTTTTTTTTTTATACTCAAATAATTTTATGTAATTAAACTACGTTTATATAGTCAAACATGAACAATGACATTAAGTCACAATGTATCACAAAGTTAATTACATTGTTGCATTAAAAGTTTTAAATCCAATAAAACACTCTTTTTAAGTTTTTGTTTCTGGTGGTCAGAAATCAATCTCGATGAGGGAATCTGGAAATACAAGAGATGGAGAGTCACGCATGCCACTGGTTGTAAGTTTTGTATCTTACATTTTTTTCTTTCCCCTAATCTGCAAGTCCAACAACTTCTCAGCTTTTGCATTGTGTTAATCTCTGAATGTGCTCTATCTATAGTTGCTTTGTATTTTAACATTAGAATTAAAAATTCAATGGAGCAAGATATCTTTCTAGAATGTTTATGAAGAGATCACTGTTATTTCCATTTTATTCCGATTATTAGGCGAAATTGTGTGATATCAAGCACATACCTTAATTTTTAATGCTATTTTTGGGAGAGGGAGAGGGCGAGGGGATGGAAGTAAAGGAAGTAAAATTCTTCTAAAATTGGTAGAGTGCATGTAATTAAAGTTTTTTTTTTTTCTTTTTCATCATTGCATAATTATTCTCAATGATTTCTTTTGTCTTTCTAACTTAATGACTCTATGTTCTCTCTCAGTCCACTTTTATTCAAATAATGAAAAGATTGTGTTCTCATTTCCATTGTTTAGTTGACAAAGTAATAATATATTTAACATTATTATATTTCATTGTCTAAAATCTTATATTATATTTGGATTGGGGGAAGTGATGGGGAAAAAGGGAAATAATAGATTCCCACTATTTCATTACTTGCTTTGATAAAAATGGCGAACAAACTAATTTTTTTTCTGATAAATTAATTTCCCGCACTCTCTAAAATTGTCAAAAATTGAGAGGAAATTAGGAAAAAAAAGTTAAAAGCTTTAAATTATAAAATTATTTAGTCTATTACAAGGTATTTATCTTGCCATTTTATTAGTAAAGACTATAATTATTATTTTTTTTTTACAATTGAGGTAGATACAAGGGTCCATAGATTTTGGGTCTAATTACTAATGGATTTATTAGTTTGAAAAATTACAGTCCAATCATTATGTTTTAAGCAAACATTGTGATGCAGTCCATTAGACTAATTATAGATGTTAAAATCATTATAATTTTTTAATAGAAAAAGAAATATTGTTAAAATGATAATAATGTACTTATAATTATAGATAAAAAGATATTTTCCTAGAACTTTTTTTTTTTACTTGAGTAATACGCTTCTCAAAAAGATATCCTCCTAAAGCCTTCTAGAATAGAGCTCCAAAAAATAGTATTTATTTGAAATGTTAAAATCGTTATTAAAGTACGAATTGATATTCTTTTAATCAAGAGATACACAAAGAGCTTTGGTTAAAGATAAAACACATAAATCTTATAGAAAAGTGAAGAATCTTGATTGAAATTGTGGGAAATGTTTAGTTAGTCACACTTGTCTAGTCACGGTTTTTCAAGCTTTCTATTAACTTTTGAACAAAATTCTCTAGTTTTCTTCAATATTTCATATATGCTCTTTTTTAGATCAATTTTTGGGTATCTTGAGAAGAAAAAAAAAACAAAAATTGTATTTTAACAGTAATTTTGATAATTATTAAGTTTGCCATATTATAGAAGTTTGTCATTGTTGATTTTGGAGGAAAAATATATTTTTTTTTCTCACCGTTTATGTTGTTATATATGAGGTATTTATAGAATTTTTAATCTATTAATAAGAAAATTTATATTTTAGTAAAACTCTAATTATATCATCTTAATTAATAAAATAATAAACTAATAAAATAATAAAATATTATAGTCATTACTCTCTCTCAAGTTGGTACAAAGATATCACATATACCCAACTTACAGATCAAGTTCTGAAGAAATTTGTTAGAAGCTCCTTTAATGAAGATATCTACCACTTGATCACTAGAAAACACATGATATAAACATAAAGTCGCACACAGAGTAGTTGGAAAAGGACTAGAAAAGGCTGGTAGAGGAGTTTGTGTGTGGAGGAACCAGATCGGCATTGGTACCGCAAAACTAGAGGCAAACGTGCGCAGAGGAGTTAGAAAAAGAATCAAAGAAGGCAGGTCGAGGCGGCTCACACGTGAAGAAGCCGAATAAGTGCTAGTATCACAAAACCATAGGTGGTTGTGCGTAGAAGAACCGGAAAAAGGACTAGAGAAGGCCGGTCCGAGCGACTCATGCGTGGAGAAGCCGGTTAAGCGCCGATATTGCGAAACCAGAGGCGACTTGCACATGGAAGAGTAGGAAAAAGGACCAGAAAAGGCGATTGAAGCGGCTCGCTCGCTAAGGAAGCTAGATCGGTGCCGGATTGTGAAACCAAAGGCGAACGTGCGCAGAGGAGCCGGAAAAGGACAAGAGAAGGCTAGTCGGAGCGACTTGAATGCAAAGAAGGCCTATTTGTGCGTAGTGCAGCCGGAGAATTGAAGAGAGAGTACATGTGCCGGAAAAAAAGATCTGCGGCGGCCAAGCTGTGGAAAAACCAAATCTGAGTGGTTACGGCACGATTTTCACCAGATCCGTGTCGAATATGAACCCGCCAGCAGTCTCTATGATGATTCCCAATTAAATCGTGGCAGCACGTGGCAATCGGCAGCGGTGCGTGCGGCTTATGTGCTTGTGTTTCTGGCGGCTAGGGTGTCAAAGAAAGGCTGTTGGTGAGTATACGACACCTATCTGGGGTGATGATGAGAGTAGATTTGGATAAGTTAGTACCAACTCAGCCTATTATACTATTTTAGAATTTGAAGGAAATTCTTAAATTAAAACCCTAAAATAGTTTTATTTGACTCTAATATTATATTGATTTTAGAGAAAAAATGTATATTTTATTTTCTTACCCTTTATATTGTTATACCTGAACTATTTATAGAATTTTTAACAAATTGATAAGGAAATTTTTATTTTAATATAATTCTAATTACATCATTTTGTCTAATTAAATAATAAACTAATTAAATAATAAAATAATAAGATATCCTATTTAACAGTTATATAAAAGGACTTCTAATTTATTTTATAGACAATCATTTCCTTTCTTTTATAGACCTAAACTAAAGAAAGGATTAGCAACAATCATATGATTCCCTTTTTTCTAGTTTTTAGTTTTTTAGAGAAATGAAAAAATAAATGTCTCCTTTCTCTTCATTAAAAATCATCAAGTTGTTTTACTTTTGGTTCCATTTTCTGTTATTTCCTTTACTAATATTTATTCAAATGTAGTGTCTTGGCAGGATGTAATCATTGTAGTAAGCTCTAATGTAATTAACATTATAGACATTCTCGATTACATATTATGTTGTTTGGTGGGAAGATTCATACTTGGAATAATTATATTTGAACAAGTGATAGTAATAGCAGTGTTAGTCAAATGGACATAATTTTTTGTCAATTCTTTCTTCGCACCACACTTGTCAAAAGTTTTTCAAATTTCAAAGTAACTTAATTGTTTTCACAAAAAAGTTATTTACTTCATAAAATTAAATAGAAATATTAGAAAATCAACATAATATTTCTTAGTAAAAATATTTTCACAAAATAATGAAGTAATAAAAAGACATTAACAAATTTTACAAAAAAATAACATTCCATAGATAATATAATATAGAGTAATATAGTAAAAGAAGCCAGAAAATAAGATAAAAATTAAAAAATGTGTTTTAAAACAAGATTTAGTTCAGGATGAGGTGCTGCTTTATTATAAATCCATGACCACTTCTCTTCCGGGGTAATGAATTCCCAAACTGTTTTCTTTTATGGTGTCCTCAAGTGAGAAGTTTTTGATATTGTGATAAGAGTTTATGAGAACCTCACTTGAAAAGGTAGCATGAAGATTGGAGAAGGTGGGAAAAGGAAGTTCAGGGGTAAGAATAACTGAAGAGTAGGGTTTTTGAGCCATCTGTCAGTTGACATGTAGAAGAGTTGAAAGTTTTGAGTCTTTTGGATGTGAAGATGTTTTTATGTAAGATTACTTGGTTCAAGGGATCAGTCAGAAATTCACCAGCATTTTATCTTGCTTTTTTTCTTGCAATTCATTGGAACTAGCACATGATATGGATACTCATTAATGTAAGAACTCATGCTTGTCATTTCTAATTTTGCTTTGACTTCAATAACAGCTTTTTCATTTTGTCAGGCGCAAAACAGTGGTTTGAGGAATGATGGGATCACACCTGAGCTATTTAACTCTTTGCCAGCTCTCAATGAAGCTGCTTCTTATCTTTCACAGGCAGCATCATTAATAACTGGATGTTTCTCTGATTATTCTGGTAGGCTCTATCTACTGTGCTTCTTCTTGCGTGGTTTTTCATATTTTTTATGTATCCAGGAAAGATGGTGATTTTGATGTAAACTTTTATATAAATTTTGATATGTTATTTTCTAAATATTGTACTTAGTTCTCATGGATCTTGGTTAAATTTTCTATTGCTTACATGAGAAATATCATCAAAGATTTCATGCATATCCGTTTTGAATGATCAATTAGAACTCTATAAGGATGTGAAGTGATTTTCTCTTTCCAATAAGTAATGCATTGGATGTATTTCCCTTGCTAATGACTAATGTATGAGATATTTCACTTAGCAACAACTAATTTATTTAATTTTCCATGCTTTGCCTTCATATTTTCAAATGCTTTTCATGATACCCATAGTTGGATATCTTAGGTTACAGTTGTTTTCAACTTTTTCCAGTGGAACGTGCTGCTAGAGAATCTGAGGATTCAGCAAGTCATGCACAGGAATTGGTTACACTTTCTTCACGAGAAGCTGAGGAATGTGCTGTTAGTGATCTTTCTTCCAGTGAAAGACTTCTGGCGTCTGAATCATCTTCTTCTACCACTGTTGCTTCCTATAGACTAAGAAGTGCCTCTGGAGATCAGTCTCAAAGTACAAATGCACTTGTAGAATCAAGTCGTACTGTGCAGAATGGGATTTTCCTTTTTCAGGGGTACTTTTTCCCTGTCTGCAAAATATGCTAATCTTTCAGGATAAAGTAAATTGTAGAAATGCATATATGATTAACCATCATAACCTGTTCTACTGGAAAACTTGTGTCCTGCTTTTTTCTAATATTCACTTCTTATTTGGCATTTCTTTCCAGTGGGAAGGAAGTCAAATGATAATTTTTCATATCAATGACTTGCACTTTTTTGAAAATTTAGTTTAAAAGAGCAAATACTCTTTATTTGTACCCTTATATTTATGCCAAAAAAAAATCTGTAGCCTTATTATCTTATAACTTCTCCTTTTGCTCTCTCTGGGAATGTGCTCCCTGTGCTTGCTTGGGCATGCATCTTTTCTTTGGTTAAAGCTCCTCAGATGGGCTAAACCATGATGTTATTATTGCTTTCAGACTTGTTGAACGAGCACGGAGGACTCTTCGTGGTTCTGCAGATGATATAGGATGGTTACAGCAGGATCCAGAGATGCCTCCTGTTGAAGATGGAACAGAAAAATTCATAGAAATTCTTGATAACATCAGGTAAAAAAACTTTCCATTTTATGTGCCTATATCGGCCAACCGTGCTTTGCAAATTGTTGACTCTGTTGGGCCGTTCTTTCTCTCAGGCATGGTCTACACAAGCTTCCAAACTCTGTCGTTTATTTGTTGGTTCCAGGTAGCAACTGTTCCTTCCTAAGATGTTGTGTAAAAAGGAATGATCTCCTCTTTTTGGTCTTGTCTCAGGACATTGTTTTTGAGTGCATTGCAGATGTTTTGTAACCTCTTGAGATGTCCAAGGTGTATTAACATTTATTTGGCAAGATTTTTTTTTTTTTTTTTTTCTTGTACAAGTATGCTATTTTTCTTGGATAGCTATATTTTTTAGAATTCCCTTCTTAGTAGCTTTCAGTTGTACAGCGTAATGACATGGATTAGTTTTAGTGTGAGCTCTCGCACAAGCTTTTATTAGGAATTTTTGTTTTTGAGAAATTTTGTTAAGAATATCTGATGATGGATGAGGTTCTGGACATTCTTTTTCTTTGAGGAAGATGAGGTTTTGGGTTTCAGTTTAACTATGGTCACAAGTATTTGCTGCATCATTTAATTTTCAGTTCTTGGAATTTAAATCACTGAAAGGAGACTTTAATTTCCTATCATGAAAACAGAGAGGACTGAGTGCATAAAATGGGTGGTTTTTCAAGGACTGCTGGGAAATATGTTGATGCAATTGTAGAATAAGCTAAACAGGATCTTATTAGTATTAGAAAATATTTAGACTCTAACAATATGTAATCTAGTGATTTTGCGTGTTTTTATATTATTTAGGCTTTTTTGCGCAATATTAGCTGATTTTGGAATTAAAGATCAAATAGCATTCTACCTTAGCTATATTTTGACACCTTGTTTTGTTTTTTCTGTTTCCTTATTTTCATTTGATCCTATCAATCATAAATAGATACCACCTAATTAATAAGAGTTAATATTTAGTAACTGTTGCATCAAGGTAGCATTCCGAATAACTAAAATATAAGATTATTACCAACATATTCCTAACACTAATATTCATACCTATTTCCATTTTTCTCACATGGCAGCATTAGTTGAAGTTTCTTGTGGAACTTGAATAATTATATTGTAAATGCTTAAGACAGTCTTGGCAAATCCAAACAGACTTGAATTAGGTCTGGGAACTTATTGTTTGACATATCAAAATTATATATAAAACTTTCTGGAGTAAATATTCAATCAAGAATACAGAGCAGTGTCAAATCTACATTGACTTTCCATCCATGATTCGACCTTTTTAAAATGTTGAACTTTACAATCTTGTCTATGCATCATGTGAATGGCAGAACTAGAGATCTCTGTCTATGCATCGTGTGAATTGACTGATTTGTTGGCTTAGTTAAAGACTGTAAACTGATTGCATTCTGATATTGTCAAATATGGCAGGTCTTTTCAGCAATCACGGACCTCTTTATTTTGTAAGCACAAAAATGAGTTTCTCAAAGATGGGTCTGGCCTGTCATATTGCCAAGATTCACAGTGAGGTATTTATTGTAATCTCTATTTCATTTAATGTTGTTTTATTGATTGAGTACTGAACTGTGAACAATCATTAATCAGGCTTCAGTTGAGAAAAATGCAAGAGAGATAAAGGAGTATATTGAGGAAATTTATTGGGGTTCCCAGAAACGTGTTTTGCTTCTAGGACATAGCAAAGGGGGTGTAGATGCAGCAGCTGCGTTATCGTTGTATTGGTCTGACTTGAAAGATAAGGTTGCTGGGTTGGCACTGGCTCAGAGTCCCTATGGTGGAAGCCCTATAGCTTCAGATATTTTACGGGAGGGACAACTTGGTGATTATGTAAATCTAAGGAAGCTTATGGAAATTCTGATCTGTAAAGTCATTAAGGTATTTCTGGAGGCTTTTGACTTTTGTACTTCATATTTGTATTTGCAGTCATGGCTGTTGGCAATGGGTTTGATTTTATCTGTTACATTGCCAATTCGTGCTCCACGCAATCAGCACAACTCTCTTAATTCCTTCACAGAAAATATTGCTGGATAATGTAATCAGTGGAAACAATCTATAGCTAACCCTGGTTGATTGGGATATGCTTTCAGTCCGTGGATCCTGAGTTTGGTTGGTCTCTGAAATTAGTTCCTGCCATGTCATATTGAAATTTAAGAACAGGAAGTTTTTATAATCGCAGAAGCATTATTATGTTTATTTGTCTATTTTGTAATTAGTGCTAATTTAACAGGTGAATGTTATTGGAGTAATTACAAAATATTCATAGATGAATTATTTTTCGCTACTTATTGAATTATGCATTGCTAATGTGAAGGGCGACATGCAAGCTCTGGAAGACTTGACCTACGAGAGGAGAAAGGAATTCTTGAAGAAACACCATTTACCGAGAGAACTTCCTGTTGTTTCGTTCCACACAGAAGCTAGCATCAGTCCTGCTGTTTTGGCCACCTTATCTCATGTTGCTCACGCCGAGCTGCCATTAGTGTCTCCTCTTTCAGCAGGTCAGCCTGCAAAACTTCCAGTCATCATACCCGTTGCTGCTGCAATGGCTACATGTGCTCAATTACTTCAGGTCAGGTATGGAGAAAAGAGTGATGGACTGGTCACACGTCGTGATGCAGAAGTGCCGGCATCTGTTGTTGTGCGGCCAAAACGTAAACTAGACCATAGTTGGATGGTTTATTCGTCATTAAATGATAATCCTTCTGAAGCTGATGCTGCTCAAGTGTGTGAAGCGCTTTTGACATTACTTGTGGAAGTCGGGCAGAAAAAGAGACACGAACTTGCGATGAAGGATGAATGATGCATATAACGACTTATTTTCATCTCCTCACCATTTCTTCTTGTAATTTTTGTCAATTTATATTCTGATTGCCAAAACGACTTCACCTTGACTGAGATCACCTCGTCCTGTTCTTTAATGTACATAGTTGAAGCTTAGGTTTCATTACTTTAGTGATGAATGGTTATACGTTGTCTCTCCATATTGAGAATAAGGGCTGGAGCTCTAGTGACACGCCCTTTATTTTTGGTAATGTTAAAAGAAAAAAAAAAATTGAAGTTGCCCTCTTCACCATTGTTGATCTAATGATCCTCACTTATCCTTTCATTTTCATTACCATCTTCTTCCCACATTTTTCTCAGTTTCATTTCGTGATGGTGTCAGGTTCTTCGGTCCAATGTTTAGCAGATTTTGCTTTACTAAAATGCATCAAAGAAGCATTTTGATATGGTAAAATTTGGATCATATTTAACACTTAAATAATGAATTGCATTCAAATCTATTACCAATATAAGCATCTAAAGTGCCAAGTTCCTGCAAAAATTTTCTCAACCAAATTGCATGATTGGTTACTTTAGCAGCTGCAATATATCCAGCCTATATTGTGGGCTGAGCTACAACCTCCTGCTTCTTTGAACTCCAAATAAACATACTAGAATAAAAAAAATGTAAAACCTAGGGTGTTTTAAGATTCATTAACACTCCTAGCCCAGTCATTATCTAAAAAGCTAATTAACTCCCTACTCTCAACCTTTGAAAAAAGAATTTCACAATTGATTGTCCTTCTCAAGTACCTTAACACCCTTTTAATTGCATTTATATGCTTATGATTTGGGAAATGCATGAATCGAGATAGCAAGCTTGCTGAGTACATGATATCTGGCTTTGTTGTTGTCAAGTAAAGTAATTGCCAATCAGACTTCTCTATACTCTAGCATCAACGTTTTATGCTTCTTTTTCTTCTTCCGAAAGCTTCTCATTTACAACAAATAAAGTTGCTATTGATTTTCAATTTTCCATCTTGAAATTTTTAAGTTCACCCGAAGCATATTTCTTTTGCGAAATGAAGATTGAATCAACTTGTTTAATATCCATTCCAAAGAAGTGACACATTCCCCCCAAATCAAACATCTCAAATTCCTTAGTCATAACATGTTTGAATTCATGAATTAAATAAGGATCATTACCAACCACAAGTATATCAACAACACAGATCAAAACCACAAGTTGTTTTCCGCTTTCAATGTCTTTCACATATAAAGTAGCCTCACTTTCACTTCTTTTGAAGCTATTATTGATGAGATGAGTATCAATTATTGAATATCAAGCCCTATGTGCCTATTTGAGGCCATACAAGACCTTTTTCAACTTGTATACCATATCAATCTTTCTCTCAACAACAAACCTATGAGGTTGTTGTTCAATAAAAATCTCCTCTTGCAAGAGACAATTCAAAAAAACTGATTTTACATCCGAATGATAGAGCATCCAATTTAGCTTTGCTGCTAAGGCCACCAATAACTTGATGGTGTTATGCCTTGCTGTAGGTGCAAAAGTATCACCATATTCCACTCCTGGTTATTATACATAACTCTTCACCACCAACCTTGCTTTGAATCTGAAAATGAAACTATCATAGATGAATTTAGTCCTATATGTAGGAAATACAAAAAATAGATTTAGATCTGAATCTAAAATAACCAACATACTATTTTAAACTAAAGAGATATAAATATAAAAACGGAAGTGTACCTGAATTTATAATGGACAAAATTTATAAGTTCTGGGGTCAATATATTGATCCTTTAAAATTTTCACACTCTCTCTTTTCTGTGATAAGATGATAGAATAGAAAAACCTTAACATACGATTGGGGGACCATAACCATTTAATTATATCCTTAAGTTTTTGTTATTTCCAATTTTATCCATCATAAAATCAGAAATTACATTTTTAGTCTCTGCACATAAAACAAAACCCACACTTTAATTTGATGCATTAAAATCCAAAATATTTTTAACCGTACCAGATCACTTAAATGGGTCCAATTAAATTTAATAGTCTTTTATGCACAATAAACTCACATATAAGCCCACAAAGTTAATTAAAATCAAATACTATATACCAACTTGACTCCAATAATATGCCCATTTTCAGGCCTTGGTACAAGCTGTCAAGTGTCATTTTTATTGATCATATTAATCTCCTCCTCTATAACAAGCTGCCCCTCTTTGTACTTCCCTCTTCATAGTTTATTGGTTCAATAATGGTCAAATTTCACATTTTTTAAACCTCTGCTAATGACTTGGTCTTTGTAGTTGGTGTATTTGCAGTTGGATCATAAAATTTTGCAAAATCAAGTTAAACACTTTCAGTCACAAAACTTCGAGAACTTGAAGCTACAACAACTGCATCTTGTATGAGCTTATTTACGTCAACTTGTTTCTTATCACAATTCTAGAATGCTAATTCATCATCAAACACATCCCTACTCACAAAAACTTTCCTAATCGCCACATTATAGACTCTATAACCCTTCGTGTGGGCTGCATACCCCAAGAAAATATCAATTTCAGCCTTGTCATCTAATTTACTTCTTTTAACTAAGAGAGTGTGTTTGTAACATACAGAACCGAAAATTTTCAAGTGTCATGTGCATGGTTTTGATCCACTCCATGCCTTAATTAAAGTCATATCTTTAATAAATCTAATGAAAAGTTTATTAATCAAGTAGCCAGCAGTATAAATTGTTTCAGTCCAAAAATATTTAGGAAGAAAACTCTCAGCAAACATGCATCTCACCATCTTTATCACTCTTATGTTCTTCATTTCTGACACCTCATTTTACTATGGTGAATAACTAATACTAAACTGATGATACATACCATTTTTGACACAGAGCAGAGTAGGATGACTTAATGGACCAAAATATTGAACCTACTATATTCAAAAATCAAGAACTTAATTACTTAAATCCAACTCTCCCTACTAAAATTACAATCAATATATTAAAAATTTATTCAGGTAACTAAAAAATAAAAAGAATAAGAAAAGATGTCACGGGTTAACCAAGAAGTCGATCACGATTTCCTGACTCAACAAGGCGGTATGAAGCTTTCTAACTTGAAGAACACTGTAGTTAGCAAAAGCTATTTCACAACAAAAATTGAAACTTTGTTCCAAATTCTCAATTATGTATTTTATAGCCTAATAGTTAGGCCTTTATATAAGTTTTCATCTGAATACTTCTAATCAAATACAAAGATTTGAACTTAATTAAGATTCTTCCTAGATAATACTTTGTCCTAATCTTAGGATTGAAATTAATTAATAAAATAATAATATAGTCTAATCTTAATACAGACATAATAATTAATTAATCATAAGGATAAAATATAATATTAAAATACTAATTAAATAATAATAACATATTTAACTAGATAATTTCCTCCCTTTCTCTATGTGCTATAATTCTCCATATGGTCTTCGATTTGCTATAGAATTCTTGAAGAAATCAACCATAAATAACGCATAGAAAAACAAATGAAGAAGACTCCTCGCGGGATGCAACTTCTCCCCCACTCGCACGCCCTACCTGCATGGGCTGGGAGTCTTGCATTGCACATTCTGTCTGCATGTGTTGTGCAGCATGCATGCAGCCTAGCTTGCATGCGTCACGTGTGAGGTTCTACTGTGCACCGCCCTGAGCGTGCAAACTGCTATGTTTGCACAAGCAAGTGTGCAGGTCTCCTACGTGAGTTGGTTGTCTGTCCTACGCATGTGTAGGCACACATATGGACGCAAGGACTTCTACTTGCGTGACCTCCTTTGGCCAAAGGTCCCTTTGCCCGAGAGGCCATGGGACAACTTCTTCTCGAGTCGTAAAGGCTACTTGTGGCCTTGTTCCCTCCATGAACACTTAGATCAGGCTTGTAGGAGGCCCACTTGGTGACCCCCTTAGAGTGAAGCTAGAAGTCACCTTATCTTGTCCAAACTTCTTCGGACCAGGTCCTCATGGGCTCTTCTAAATGGGTTTGAACCCAAAGCCCACCATGGAATGTTTGGGTGGGTCAAGCACTTGCCCTATTTGGGTTGTTGCTTAGCAATAAACATGGTCGACATGGGCCTTAACCTCCTCATGGTGCTCCTCTCGAAGTGCCTTTTCTGTGGCTTGGGTGACACGTGTACCTCGCGTGAGTTATCATGGTCGGGTGTGCATGACATGTTGGGTGTAAGTGCGCGCGGCATGGCAAACAACTTGTGGTTTGTCTTTCGCCCGAGTTGTTTTGTGCTCGCAGGTGTCAATCTGGTGGGGATTTTGAACTTCGCGAGCTTCGTCTGCTAAAAGCAAGTTGGCCCTTCCCGATATCACGTCATCCTCCCCTTCTTCAAAAAGATTTGTTCTCAAATTTGCTTCTTCATCACTTATAGAACCTGGTGAGAATAAAGAAGCTAAGAAAAGGTGAAAGTTATTTAGTATATATCGTGGTTTAGTGAAACACATCTTTGTATGGAGTTAAGTTAATGTTTCAGCTCCAAGACCCATCCTTGACTTATTGTCACTCGTGTTTGCTACTCATCACTCAAACTTCACTTGTCGAGTCGATCGTCAGGAATGGAATCTCTTTAAATCGAGTCCTGCACGTTAGGAATAATTTATAAAAATCCTAGTAGACTCTAGAAGTTCAAATAAGCATGCACGAGTGAAAAGATGCAATGCAGACTCAATAATGTAGTAATTTGAAATATAGAGAAACTATTTTCGTGCACCTTTAAAGGTGGTTAATCTTTTGTGCTTGTGCTTAAATAAAGGTTTTTCTCTCTTACTTGAATTTAGTAACTTGTCCTTTGAATATAGAAGGTTACTGCCACACTTGTCAGGCAGTTACTTTTTCTCTGAATGCAAATAATAATACAAAATAATGATCTCAAATTGCATTATGATGTGCAATCGATTTTGGTTTGATTTTCTCTTTTTTTTTCTTGACTAGTTTGACAAACACACTACCAATTAAAAGTATGAACTGGATAGGATCAAGTGGGATGCAGAACAATGGCTTCGCAACAAACTGTTCAGTTGCTAATTATGAAAAACACAAAGTGTAAAGAAATATAACATAGTAGGCTCAATCAGATGTCTAAACTTTGATACAAATGACGCGAGGTGGAGTGTAATGACTCCACGGATCAAAAACACTTCAATCTTGAACCCATTATATTAATCAATAAAGAACTTAATTGCCTAAATTCAACCATTTCAATTGGAATCACGGTTAATGTATTGAAAGCTTATTCAAATAACTAAGAAATAAAAAAAAAATGTCAAGACTTACTCGATAAAACGATCTCAATTCTCTAACTCAACAAGGCGGTCTAAAACTCACTATCTTGAAGACATTTGAAGAATACTCAAATTAGAGAAAACTAGTTCACATCAAAAGCTGAAACTTTATTCTAAATTTTCGATTGTGTGTTTTACAGCCTAATGCTGAGGCCTTTATATAGGCTCTCACCTTAATACTTCTAATCAAATACAATAACTTGAAATTAATTAAAATTCTTCCTATATAATACTTTATCCTAATCCTGGGATTAAAATTAATAAATAAAATAATAATATAGTCTAATCTTAATACAAATATAATAATTAATTAATCCTACGGATAAAATATAACATTAAAATATCTAATTAAATAGTAATAAAACAATTAACTAGATAATTTCCTCCCTTTCTCCATGTGCTATAATTCTCCATATGGTCTTCAATTTGCTGCAGGATTCTTGAAGAAATCAGCCATAAAAAACACATGGAAAACAAATAAATAAGACTCCTCACAGGATGCAACTTCTCTCTCGTTTACACACCTCACTTGCCCAGGCTAGGAATCTCGCATGCGTGTTCTGCCTGTATGTGCAGTGCAGCATGCATGCGGCCTGTCACGTGCACATCCCATGTGCAGCTCTCTTGCGTACCATCCTATGCATGCACATCCAGTGTACGAGTCTCCTACACACCGTCCTGCACGTGCAAGCTGCTCTGTTCGCACAAGTAGGTGTACAAGTCTCCTGCATGGGCTGGTTGTCCGTCCTGTGCATATGCAAGCCCGCACATGTGTAAAATGCCTTCTGTCTACATGACTCCTCTAGTTGAAGGCCCCTTTGGCCGAAAGGCCATGGCCCAACTTTTTCTTGGGCCATAAAGGCTACTTGTGACCTGGTCCCCTCCATGAACACTTGGATCGGGCTTATTGGAGCCCCATTTAATCGACCCCCTTGGAGTGAAGCTAGAAGCCATCTTACCTTGTCCAAACTCCTCCAGATCGGTTCTCATGAGCTCCTTTAAATGGGCCTGAACATGAGCCCACCATGGAATGCTTGGGTGGGCCATGCATTTGCCCTCCTTGGGCCGTTGCTTGGCAGTAAGCATGGCCGACATGGGCCTTAACCTCCTCAGTCCTTCTCTCGAAGGCGTGATCTTTTCTATGGCTTGGGTCACACTCGCAAGGCTTATACATGGGCCTTAGCCTCGAGCAAGGCATATACTCTAGTAAAGGCAACAAGCCCCTCACTACAAGCCTTGGGCAACGCTTACATTTTCATGGTAGTAGAAGCACTAACCAATGCACATATAAGCCTCGGGTAACGCTTGCGTTCTAGCAACAGTGGATGTTTACCAATCAAGACGCAGATAACCTTCGGGCAAGGCTAATGATAAAACAGTTAGAAGAAGTACCAATTTGCACACAAATAAGCAATGGCCAAGGCTTAGATCCTGGCAACTGCAGATTTGAAAACCGGCACACCTCAAAATTTAAAAGAGAGATCTTGACATATTCAGGAGGCGGAAAATCTAGGATTAAGGAGAAGATTATTTTGAAAAGTAGAAAAGAAGCCGAGATGCTCGTGTGAAACCCTATCTTGGCAAAACATATCCTCTCGGCCTTTAATAGGAAGAACAAAGGAAAAGAGGGGGAGTTGTCGAGGATTGCAACAAACTTAGGTTTTTCTAAATTTTTCTTCTTTCTGTAAAAACACTATAAACAACTTTTAGTGTATCAAGGTCAATATGAGCGGCTAAACCTTGTTATTTTTAGTTAGAGATTTAATTAGAATTTTAGCTCTAAGATTGTGAGATCGAATTATTTTGTTTTTATTTTTATTTAAACTTTAGTATTTGTTTATCTTGTTACGCATACAACTATTGTTATGTGTTATCTGTTTAATAAGACCTGTTATGCATATAGTACGATAGCATATTGTCATTCAAGATTCTTGAATCTATAATTGTTCAGGATTATACGCCGAGTGTGTGTGCCACTCTCATACTTGCGGAGGACATTTCGACTCTAAATAGACAGCTCGCAAGGTGTTGGAATACGGGTTGTTTTTACCTTCCTTATTCCATGATGTGTACACCTACTACAAAACATATGAAAATTGTCAACGGACAAGGAATCTAGGCTGCAATGACCAAATGCTGCTAACACCATTCTGGTTTATGAGATCTTTGATGTATGGGGGATATACTTCATGGGACCATTTCTATCGACAACTCCTAAATCTTGCTTGCAGTAGATTATGTCTCTAAGTGGGTAAAAGTTGAGGCCACCAGAACCGTCCATACCAAAACTGTTGTCAGTTTTATCCAAACTCATGTCTTCGTCAGGTTCAGAGTGCTTCGGTCAATGATAAATAACTGGGGAATGTAATTTTATAATCAGGTGTGGAGACCCTCTTTAAGAAGTACCATGTCCCCATCATACCTCCACCGCCTAGACCAGTGGTCAAGCGAAAGTTTTCAAGAGAGAGGTGACGTCTATATTAGAGAAAATAGTCAACCCCAACAGAAAGGATTAGAGCTTACGGCTGGAGGATGCTTTATGGGCCTATAGAACAACTTACAAAACCCCTCATCAGAATGTCACCTTACCACCTAGTTTTTTGGCAAAGCTTGTCACTTCTTCGTAGAGGTGGAACACAGGGCCTATTTGGCAATCAAGAGCTGCAATATGAAGCTAATAGAGGCTGGGAAACACAGGAAGCTGCAGCTACAAGAACTGGAGGAGATAAGAAATGATGCTTACGAAAATTCACGAATTTATAAAGAAAAGACCAAAATTCCTCCATGATCGGATGATCTCTAGAAAACGATTTTGTGTTGGGTAGAAGGTCTTACTTTATGATTCCTGTATGAAGTTGTTTCCCGGCAAATAATGCTTTAGGTGATTAGGTCCTTTTATGGTCACAAACACATTCCCTCACGATGCAATTGAGATCAAGAGCTTAGATGCACACAGAACCTTCAAAGTAAATGGACATTGATTCAAGGCCTTCTGTGAAGGATTTGCAGCACAACAAGTTAAGGAACTCACTTTAGACATCCCTTCCGATAGCAACTGACAGCAAAAGGTAATGTCCAGCCTAGAACAGTAACCAAGGGCACTTAATGAGTGGCAACCATTCGGTTTTTTGTTTTTTTTTTTTTTTTTTTTTTCTTTTTTAAATTTATTTTGATATTTTTATGGTATCTTGATTTTTATACTTTCTGTTATTAACGTTTCAACCTCGATCACTCTAACTGGAATTTTTCTTCATTGTTTACAGGATGTCCAAGGAGAAATTGCGCACAGGACCACTGGGTTATTTGGCTATAAAGATCGCATGACCCTTGCCCAAGGCTTAGGGCGACAATTCAAGCCTTGCCCAAGGGTCAACAACTTCATGGTCTTTTCACAAATTGGATGCAAGTCTTGCCCAATGCTTATGCCCCGGTACTACGTGGGATCCAATTTGGAAACATTTACTAATCCTTGCCCAAGGCTTGTGATGCAACTACGTATGGGGGTTGATTTCGGGCAGCTACATTAGCCTTGCCCAAGACTTATGGCGCAACAACACGCGGGGACAAAACTTAAACAAAAAGAACTCACATAAGCCTTGCCCAAGGTTTATGATTGTTGGCAGTTCGAACTCGTACATTTTTATGATTCTTGCCCAAGGCTTAGCAAAAGAAAAAAAAGAAACCAAAAACAGAAAAAGAATAAATTCTTTTTCATATCTACCAAAGCCTTGGCCTAGCCGGAACTCCTCCCCATCCCGAACTCCTCAACCCCCTTCTTCCTTTAGATCTGAACAAGCCCTACCTGTTAACCACCCAAAAGTAGAATAATGAGGCAAAAGAGATCTGCCAGAAAACACGGAGTCCTCAGACCCACAAAGTGACTTGCCGAATAGTCGCCATCATAAACCCCAGCACCACTAATAGCTCCAGAATCCCAAGCACGGAATACAGTCGACCCCATAGTGCAACTGGTTCTGGAACGACCAGTCTACTAAACTGCAGCTTCGTAATAGATGTCCTTGACTCTCGACCCAGATGCTCCCACACTCTGACAACCGAAACGAGCTAGCGACCACACGACCTAACCCTCAACAGCCTCCAGAAAAGCCAACCGGTGAAAGCCCAGAAGCCGATAGAACTAGAAAGCGGGCACGAGTCAGAAAAGGCACACATATTCACAACCTGCTGAATCCAAACTACGCGATCATCTCGCTTTCAAGGATGATGTGGAAAAAGAAAGGTATGAGGAAATCCGTCAACTTCCAATTTTTCCTGGTAAGTGTGTTCACGACCCCTACTTTAAAAACCTTAAAAGGTGTCCTGACATTGATCTATGATATCGGCTGGTCAATCTATTTCGATGTTAATGTTCCCGCATACGTCGAATTGGTTGGGAAGTTCTACACCACTTTTAACTTTCATAAACTCCCAAAGTTTCAATCTCCACACACCGAATCTGATTTCCTTCCGTCTGATGGGCAAATGCTTTCACCTATCAATTGTCCAGTTCAGTGATGTCTTAGGCTTTTCTACAAGGGAGCGTGACCATCCCTACTGTGAGTTCTGCGGTGACTTTGACCCCGTTACTTTATATGCTGAGTTCTGCGACAACCCACCTGATACCTACGACCTTAACAAATCCAAAGACCTATGCCTCCACGAACCCTGCATGAAATACATTCCTAGGTTCTTGGCCTATTCTTTCTCGGGTCGGAGGGACGCACCAAGTGTTTTATCAAAAATCGAATTGTTATTTTTTATGGTGCATGGTCCACAGGAGACGAGTGAACCTGGGTTTTTGGTTTGCATCAGAGTTATCCAATGTTATCTCTTTCAATCGACCTTTAATCATCACCCAACTGGCCATCTTCACCACTGGCCTTGATATTGATGAAACCGACTTGCACATTATCTGCCCACAAACTCCTCTAAATTTACGTTCCTTAGATGACATGGGCCTGCTGGAACTTAAAGATAACAAATCCTACTTTGCACCCCCAGGACCACCCGAGCCCAGAAACATGAGAATATATGGCAAAAAGAAAGAGCAAGCAGAACCCACTGCCACTGATTCTCAAAGGCAGAACCCCCACTACAAACCGAGAGAAATTCATGGACTACATCTTGATGCACAATCGGATGATTGACAGGTGCTTGCATAACCTCGAACAGCTAACCTGCCAATTAGTAGACAAAGTTGAAGTGTTAGGCCGCCCCTCGGCCCCGCACCAGATAAACCTCCAGTGTATCCCACCTCCCAGCCATAATACCGGGGAAGTTTCCGTCTCCTTTCTTTTTCCTATATTTTTATTTTATTCATCCTTTTTGCATCGCATTAGGGACAATGTGCCATTTAAGTGTGGAGGAGGGACATGCTGCATTTTTAGGTTTCTATTTTGATTCTGTTGGTAGACATATAATCTTAGCCTTGTCCAAGGCGCACACAGATGCACTTTCGATAGTTTTTAACCCACCTTTTTCACTACTGCCATAGTTATTTCCAAGATAATTCAACTATGATATTTCAAGAATTAAATTACATTTTCAGTAACCTTCTAGAATTTCTGGCTTGTTTTTCATCTTTTCACACTATGAAGAAGCTTCCTTGGTAATGTGTCTTAACATAACTTGTTTAGGGGTCGCATTTAATTGATTTTCTTGTCTTGAAGTGAATGTCAATTCTTAGGAAAACTCTATTACAACTTGTCATGATTTGTGTGTCTAGAATTTTATGGTTCATTTGAAAAAAAAAAAAAAAGAAAGAGAGCACAAATAATAATCTACTCTTCTAGTCTCTTGAAATCGTGATCAACTGAGTAACCAGGTGTATTCATCACAAATGTTTGCCTTTGCATCAAAAAGTTAGTAACATTTTAATATATCCATATGACTATAAGTAGCGCTAGTAATCACTTGAATTTGTGACCAACTGAGTAACCGGATGCATTCATCATAAATGTTTGCCCTTGCGTCAAAAAAGTTGTGACAATTCAAGCAAACAATAAAGGTACCCGGGAAATAATCCCTAATAAATCTTTTGTTCTAACATGAACCCATTTGCATGAAAATTTTATGTCTAGGAAGGTTTGTTCTGGATTTTGCACTAGTTATTGGTTGTTTTTCTCAAGATAAAAATATGTTTAAAAACCTGCAGAACTTTTCTATTTTATGCTCAAAAACTATTCAGAGTAGTTATTCATTAGTGTGATTCCATGAGACTCAAGCCTAGAAATACTACATAGTGACTGTTTTTCCAATTTTAAAGATTGAGATGTAACATGCAAATTGTGAGGGTATGGCTAGGGATAGTTGGGTTACAGGTGAAAGGTTGAGAATTATGGAACAATATCGTAGAGTGTTTGAGGGTAAGCAAAATATAAGTGTGGGGGGAGTGTGATAACACGCATAAACAACATCTTTATTGATTATTTTGAGTGCGTAATTGAACTGCTTATAACCTAATCTGAGTGATTTTATCTATTTTGATGCAGGAAAGATGACAAAATTTAATTTCAGAAAGAAGTCTCACAAAAGCAGATCTTATGCAGAAACGGTCATCAATTCTAGTATAAGCCTCGGGCAAGGCTTATATCCTAGCAAAGGCAACAGGTCCCTGACTGCGAGCCTCGGACAAGGCTTACATTCTCACAGTAGGAGAAGCACTAGCTAATGCGCATGTAAGTCTCAGGCAAGGCTTATGGTCTAGAAACAATTGACAAGCACCGATCAAAACACAGATAACCCTCAAGCAAGGCTAACAACTAGACAGACGAAGGAATTACCAACTCGCAAGCAGATAAGCCTTGGCCAAGGCTTAGACTCTAGCAACTACAGATTTAAAAATTGGCGCATCTCAAAATTTAAAAGAGATATCTTGACACATCTGGGAGGTGGGAAATCCAGGATTAAGGAGAAGATTATCTTGGAAAGCATGAAAGAAGCCGAGATGCTCATGTGAAACCCAATCTTGGCAAAATAGATCCTTTCGACCTTTAAATAGGAAAAACAAAGGAAAAGAAGGGGAACCGTAGAGCACTGCAACAACCTTAGGTTTTTCAGATTTTTTTTCTTTGTGTAAAAATACTATAAATAACTTTTGGTGTATCAAGCTCAACATGAGTGGCTAAACCTTGCTATTCTAGTTAGAGATTTAATTGGAGTTTTAGCTCCAATATTGTGAGATCAAATTATTTTGTTTTTATTCTTATTTAAACTTCAGTATTGTTTATCCTGCTGCCATACAACTATTATTATCTATTATCTGTTCAAGAGGGCTTGTTGCGTATATAGCATGATAGCATATTGCCATTCAAGATTTTTGAGTCCATAATTATTCACGTTATCTTGATATTAGTGGTAAGTTAATTTCATACTAAAAGGATACATAATCTGACTTAAATAAACCTTGTTGTTGAGTTCTTTGATTAGAATTTGGTCTTTCTAGTTTCTAAAACTACTGGTAAACTAAACTCTAAGAACATTTTCGTGATTGTTTATTAGTAAGGGTTAATTAACGAGTATCTCTTGATTAATTTAGGATTAAAAAAATATTAGTTGTTAAGAGCGTCTCCAACTATTAGAATCGATTTATTGAAAGTTGATAGGAATTATTTTTGTATCAATGATCAATCCTCTATGTTAAAATTGATGTTACTTTTTTAACTGAAACTCACTCACAACTGCTCTTTACTTCATTATTCTGCTGATCTACTATGTTTTAATTACTTTAAAAGAGAGTGTTGATTATTAATTCCTTATGGATTCGATCGTATTCACCGTTATTACAATATTATTTTGTTGTTCGAATATGAATTTATTTTTGATAGATTCAACACCCATTAAAAGTCATGGCCGTCTAGACGCGACATCAAGCGAAAAGTCGCGCCCTTTGGAGCTAGTGGTCAATCGGGTTGCCATGAGGTAAAAGAAGAAAAAAGGGAAACTGGACTACTTTGTTCCCATATGCACATTGGAAAAGGGAAGACAACCCCAAAAAAGCCATCTAATCACCAATCCTCGATCCAGTTTGTGATAACTATTTCTTCTTTTAAGCAACCCTAATGTTTCTGATAATGGTGTATTTTATATACAATCATGATTGTTTTTGCTTTAGTTTTTGTTAGTTTTGAGTAATATTCATTAATTTTTCATTTGATTTTAGTTTATTTAGTTATTTTAGTTTATTTTATGAATTTTAGGTGATTTTGGAAAAGTTTTAAAAGTTTTGGATGAATGCACAAAAGGGCATAAACCTATATTGGCATATACATGTTCATACAGGTGGTGATGCACATCAGTCATAGAGTCTCTCTTTACACAATTTTGAAGACAAAAATCTGCATGGGCAAGTGCATGGTCATGTAGATGGTCATGGGGGAAAGGTAGAATTTTTAGCTTTCCTAAATTGCTTAGGATGTCATATTCTCTTTCCTATTTCACTTAGTATTTGCATTTAAGAACTTCTGTTATTTATCCTATATATAGGATATATTATTAATATTCTAGAGCAGCACTCCTTTAATTCAAATATTGTTTTAAGTTAGGGTTTTTCTTCTTCTTCCTGGAAGACTCAAAACTCTATTGGAGAGGAGATCAAGCTCAAGACAAAGACACAATTCTGAGTTTAATTTTATTTTACTATGTTTTCTTTTAATTTCGATTTTTGTTTTCTCGATTTAATTGTGGAATAGATTTCTTTTGTTAGTGAGAACATAAACCCTAAACTATATTGGGTATTGATTTTGATTAATGATATCTGAGTTAGTTTTATGTAAAATTATTGAGTTTAATGCTTGTATTGATATTTGTTGATTGAATTCCTTAATGATATGTCGAATAACGAAGTTAGGATTTTCAATTGATGGGATTTCAATAAATAATTATTAGAATTTTGCATAACACGTTTAATAACATATTTGTTCTAATATATAATTTGAAATTGACAGGTGGTATACATTCGTGTTCTTAGATAAGGTCAGATAATTGAGTTGATTATATGTAGATTTTTATAAAAGTGCGTGAGTAAGAGTTTTATTTAAATCTAAAAGATTATATCTCTAAATAAGGTTAACTAGACGTTAGAATTAACCCGCTAATTTTATAACTCAGATTTCATTATTAATATTGATATCTAGACAAGTTTAGAAAAATTGTAGACCCTAACGTTGTTTTACTGATTGATTTTTCTTTGATTTACTGTGGTTATTAAATTTTCTACAATTTTAATTAGTTTTATATTTTATTTTAATTCACTTTCATTTAATCATTATTTCTCAAATAATAGTTTTTATCATAATAATTGATTTATAAAATGTGGTATTTGTGAGACGATATTCGAATTTTCATATATATATATATATATATATATATTATTGATAGGACTAGTACACTTACTAGTGTTTTCTAAGATGCATCAGTGCTGGTTTGAGCTTCGAGCTCAAATCTGACTAGTACACTTACTAGTGTTTTCTAAGATGCATCAGTGCTGGTTTGAGCTTCGAGCTCAAATCTGAGGCTGAAGAAAAAAGAAAAAAAAAAGAATGAGGGGAATGAGAGGCTCGCATCCGAGTGGGCTTAAGGACAGACTTATTCGGGTTAGGCCCGACCCGATCAACCCGACCTGATCAACTCAACCCAGTCAACCCGATCCGATCAACTATCAAAAGTCAATAATCAATAGTCAATGTTAACTTTGACCGATTAATGGACAATCATTGACCAAGCAACACAAAAAAAATTAAGGGGTCAATTTTTTATTTTTGAGGATAATTTTGGATATATTTTAAGGATATTTTAGACTTTTTTTTTTCTTTCTTGTAAGGATCATTTTGGTATAACTTTGAATTTTAATATTAGTGTATGTGTATATATTTTGAAGTAAACTGATTTACACAACATATCACTAAAGTGACAACTTTTATGTTAAATTGATTTATTTTAAAATGTAAACAACTGTATGGGAATAATTTATGTGAATATTAATTAGTTCTAAGGAATGTTAATATTTAACATGATTACCTTCCTACTTGTCATAATAAATACATAACAGTTATTCAGTTTCGCATGTGAACTATAAATCGGCTTAAAGTAAGATTTATTATTTAACATGTTCTTACTATTAGTATTTGATTACTACGCCACGATATCACTTACAATTTAATATTTTATCTAAAGATAGAGTATTAATGGAGTACTCAGTATCTTGATAAGAGATTTATCTTTATTTGAATTTATCATTACTGTTTCTTATTTAAAGACTTATGTGAGTTTTGTTTTTTGATTTGTTGTTTATTCTCTAGTCAATTTCCAGTTCTGCTGTAAATATCTCTACGAATGTGAATTTAATTCTTATGCTAAATGGCATAAATTTCAAGGCGTGGCAAGATAATATTTTAATTATTCTAATGGTCATGGATCTAGATCTTATTTTACAGGTCGATGAACTCACTAGACTTACTGATGAGAGTACCTCTGAGGCCAAGATAGAGTTTGACAGGTGGAAATGATCAAACTGTATAAGTCTGATGATTATGAACGTGTCATTCTAGAAACTTTTAAGAGCATTATATCTGAGAAGATCACTATGGCTAAGCATTTCCTTGAGGACATAGAAAAATGATTTGCTAAGAATGAGAAGGCTAAAACTAGTACACTCTTACTAAACCTTATCTCGATGAGGTACAAAGGGAAAGAAAAAATCAAGGAGTATATTATGAAAATATCTCACATTGTTTTAAAATTGAATGCACTCAAGTTAGAATTATTTAAATACTTATTAGTGTATTTGGTTCTGATCCACAGTTCAGTCAATACAATATGAGTTATAACTATTAAAAGAACTATTGGTCCCTTAATGAGCTCATCTCACATTATGTCCAAGAAAATGAAAGGTTGAAACATGAGAAGGCAGAAAGTGCTCACTTAGCCATTATCTCTAAGGACATCAGGAATAAGAAGAGAAAGAAAGATAAGAATGTTACAGTTCTAGCACTATAGAAGAAACAACAGAAGTACAAAATCAAGATGTATGTTTCTTCTACAAAGCTGCAGGTCATTAAAAGAAGCAATGTACCAACTATCACGCGTGATATGTAAAGAAAGTTATGTTTCTAAACTTTATTTGTTCTTAGGTTAATTTAACTTCAGTACCTAAACACACTTAGTAGATAGATTCTAGTGCAATAACTCACATCAGTGTGTCTATACAGAGTTGCCTGAGTTGCCGAAAACCAAGTGATAATGTCATATACAACTATGTTGGTGACGATAAGTCAGTAGAAGTTGAAGCTATTAGAAATTTTAGAATACGAGTAGAACTTTTATATTTGGATTTGAATGAGACTTTTATTGTACTGTTATTTAAATGGAATTTAATTTTTGTTTCTACTTTGGACAAATTTGGATATTGTTGTTCATTTAGAAATGAAAAGTTTAGTCTTTTCATGATTTAAAATTAGTTAGTACTGGTTCTTTATTAGGTTATTATAATCTATATTTGTTTGATATAGTTGCTTCTTTTAATGAATCCTTGTATGTGAGTATAAAGGTGTAAAGTGTAAACTAACTTGTGAGAATTCTGCCTCATTGTGGCACAAAAGGTTAGGTCATATCTCCAAAAGGAGAATTGAGAGATTTGAATTGGATAGAATTCTCAATCTCCTCGATTTTACAAATTTTGATATGTGTGTTAATTGCATAAAAGAAAAACAGACAAATATCAAGAGATTAGGTGTTAACAGAATTATTGACATACTAAAACTTATACATACAGATATTTATCTACTATTCTCTACAGATTCTTAACATGGTCAATATTTTATAATGTCCATCTCAACAAAAATTATAGATAGTTTTTTTTTATATGGCTACCTTTATCTCATTCATAAGAAATAATAGTCACTGGATGTGTTCAAAAATTATAAAGCTAAAATTGAGAACTAACTCAATAAAAGAATTAAAACCGTTAGATCTGACCATAATGGTGAATACTATGACAGATATGATGGGTTAGGTGAATAATGTTCAGAACTGTTTATTAAATTCTTAGAAAAATGTGATATCGTCCCATAGTACATCATACCCAGTTTGTCTTGCATGAATGGTGTTGCTGCAAGGCAAAAAAAATGCTTAAAGATATAGTGAAGAGCATGATTAATCATTCTATATTTCTTGAATCTATCTGGGGAGAAGCATTAAAGACCATAGCATATATACTCAATAGAGTTCCAACTAAAGTGACTGCAAAGACTCTTTATGAGCTTTAGACGACTAAGAAGTCTAGTTTAAGACATTTACACATTTAGGTATGTCCAATTGAGGTAAGGCATTATAGGACGAATAAAAAAAATAGATTCAAGAACTGTCAATTGATATTTTGTTGGATATTTTGAAGATCTAAGGGTTATAAGTTTTATGATTCCACAACTAAATTAATTTTTAAGACGAGAAATGTTTAGTTCTTTGAGGATCCTGAGTTTTTGAGGGGGAAAGAGTTTGGGGCCTTATCGTTAAAAAGGAATACATTAATATTCCTCCAATTTCTATTGACAATGATTAGGATCAAACTCTTATATCTGACATTTTTCGAGAAGTAATTCTAAATTTAGACAATGTGATGTGATCCTAAACAGTCCAAAACTAGTTCCAAAGATGTAATCTTGCACCAATGAGGAACTCCTTGAACAGGAAAGTAATTTTATCTCTAAATGTTTTTCTAAATGGGATTATTCTCAGGAATGGGTCAACTTTGTCCAAATGAAGCTTAAGGCCCAAATAACCTTTCTTGAGTGTTGAGAGTTGAGTATATCTTCACTTTCCCGAGAATGGCAAGTGAAGCTTAAGTGTTGAGAGTTAAGAATTGAAAACAAGTGATTGCGAGGAAGTGTTATTTTTCATTAACCCTTCTTGCTTATTTTATTCACAACGATTGTTCGCGAAGAACTCATCGAATTACAGTGCGATATGCAAAAACTTCAATATTTATTTGATGAATTGAAGGACTTTGTGTGAAAAGCATTAAGGAAATAGATGGCCCAACAATATCATGTTGTGACGGAGAACCTTCGTATTCAGATGAGATTTCAGCTCCCGCAGAGGTCAAGCATCCCATCAAAGAAGATACAAAAAAGAAGAGGAAGTTGGCCACCAAGATGAGCCATGTGTAGTTGCAAAATCTTTTATTCAGTGACAATATTTTGCATGATCCAGGAGGAAGTGTCGTTCCGGTCAAGAGTTACATTAATGATAAAGGCAGCGAGCCAGAAAAATATGGTATAATACCTCGAAAACCTTTGCACTTAATTTGTAATTACGAACTCCTACTTATTCGGGCCTTAAGGCTGCTTAAACCCTTTAAATATTTCATAATTTTAATTTTTGGATAAATATCGTATTTTGTATTTTAAATTTTGTATTTTTATTTAATTTAAATAATTCTTAAAATTTATCATTTTATTTCGTTCTAGAAAATTATATTTTGCTGTTATTTAAAAAAAATAATTTTAGGACAAAGCAGAGAAAATACAGAAATCCTGCGGGAAGGGTCTTGCCTGCGTGTGCGTGTGCACGGCTAGCACGGGACGTGCATACTGTGCACACGTCCCGTCCACGCATGTGCAAAAGAGCGCAATCCACACATGTCTCATCGCGCGAAGACTGGCACGGCCGACTTGGGCAGCGTGCAGCTGCCTCGAGTAGTGTGCATTGCCCCTTAGTCGACGTGTGCTGCTGGCTTTTGCGACATGCTGCTGGCTTTGGCGACGTACTACCGTCACTTGGCCGACGTGTCGCTGTTGATTGGGTGGCGTGCCTCCATGTTTTGCACCGCTGTCACGTCATGTCGTCTGTCCATCAATCACATCTGTCAATCATCACATCACTTCTTTTTCTATTGACTTTCTCTCTCCTCACAAGTTTTTGCCACTTGGTGCAAATCCGACGATCTCTACTTTGTATAAATAGGGAACCCCCCTTCACCATTTCCTCATTACTTCCATTCCAATCTTCTATCCTACATGAGCTTAGAGAGAGAGAGAGGAGAAAAAGAAGAAAATGTGTAGGAAATTTTGAGGTTTCAGTACGGAATTTATTATTTACTTTTAAACATCTTAAGGAGCATTTCTAGAAAAAATTTATGAAATTTCAATTTATGATTTGCATGATTAAATTTTAATTTCTAAATAAGTAAATTTTATGTGATAATGCATATTTTATGATCATATATGAATTTATTAATTTACATGTGATTTAAAATAATTTAATGCTTGAAATTAATACTAATATGTGATGCAATTGATGGTGAAAAAGTGATTATGTGTAAAATGGCGTATAGACATGAGAAACATGTACCAATATTGACATACATAATTCATAAAGTATTTCGTTAGGCTTTTTATCTCTGAGAGATTTTTATTTCTTTCCCATCTGATCTGAAAATATGTGAGAGGACAACTCCCTATAGATGACGACATACCCTCTAACAAGAGTGGTGACGCAAAATTACTTTATGGACCACCTTTGGTGAAGTATGACCATGGTTATAATCTTACTGTAGGACCACGATGGCTCGCATGGTCATGGTCATAGATCATGTCACAGTTTGGCAAGGTGCAAATGTGTTGTTGGTTTGACAAGCCGCAAATTTACTGTCATAACTGAAGTAGTCATTCCATATAGGTAGTTGAAAATCCATACTGCCCTCAGTAGATGAAAATCGGAACGACTTCGTGAAAAATGATACGAAAAACTATGCATGTCCTGATTTATTTGATTTTCTCTATTATCAATATGACCGATTTGATTGATATGACCATATATGATGGATTTGATGTTTTTTTTAATAAATAAATTATTTTTATAATTTGATAAAGGACCTTGACGTGACTCTTGATGGTTTAATGATATAATTAATCACTTTTAAAATCTTATTATATTATTTAAATATTATTTTCGTTACTGAGTATATAGAACTCACCTATTTTCATACCCTCTCCAGATGAGGAGGATAGTGAAGAACCGATCGTTGACCTACCCCTTGAAGTCTTTGAGGATCCCGTGGATCCATAAATCTTTTTGAGTGCATGACTTGTCCCACACTCTAATGAGTTTTTTAACATAATGATAGAAGTGACTTTTTTGTATTTTAATATTTTTTACTTTGTTTCCATTTCTAGCATCAGTTATATATGTAATTGGAACTTATATGTTTTGTAAGGGATTTGTAATAAATTATTCTGCTGCATACAATTAACTATTATACACTCGTAATTTATTTTGTATTTGGCACCCTTATGCGTTAATTAGCCTTTGGGATGTCACATATAGTGAGCTTTCTATTGTTATCACTAATCCGTCTCCTTTTGGTGAAGGTCAAGATTCGAGGACGGATCTCACTTTTTGCATTGATTTCTCACTTGATGTACTTCTAATAGTTGTGATGAGTTTTATTAAATAAGGAAAACCTATTTGTAGATTGTCCCTCATTAAGATTGATTGTCACTTTGATTTTTTTTCTAAATATTTAAATAAAAAAATTATAAGACATGCTTTAGTACTAATTATTGACCCAAAAGTTAAAAGACATGCTTTAGAGGAACATGAATTAGATTTCTTTAAAATTTTAACTATTTGTCATCTCCAACCTAAAAGCTAAGAAAATAGTCTAATGATCAAAGCAACATGACAAGAAGTAAATGCTCAACAAAATCAATGAGGAGATAGTTTAACATTTTCATATTAATTGTACAAAAAATTGATGATGGAAGAAATGAGTATTGAATGCACTTTAATAAATATGGATTCAAGAGTTGTAAATTAAAGAAAAAGGGAAAAGAGAGAACAAATAAGGATTTTAAAGAGGTTCAACCTCAATCTTGTGCCTGTATCTTTTATTCAAGTTAATTATTTGAATATTTCGACTTTTTTTCAATTTTCTCTTACAAGTGCATTTTTTTTATACCAAGCTCTATTATTTAAATTTTTTTTCTTAAATACCATAGTTAAATATAATTTATCACACTTTTTTTGCAAACCAAAGTAATTATATTACAAAACTTTTAAGTAAGCTCTCAATGAAAGTTGATTTATAAGATGAAGCTCAAGGGGATTTGAAATTTTCTCAAGAAAAGATAAAAGGATATCGAAGCAATTTATTTTTTGATTTTGCTCGCAAATCATATCTAAATTTGTTGGGTATGTGAAATATATAATACCACTCGTAAATAGATGTTGAAAAGAGAAAGATTTCAAATCTATATATTAAATGCATTCTCATAAATGCTTTCTACACTTTGCAGTTTTCGTATAATATGAAGAATTCTTCACGTTGTATGAGATGTCTTGATACCAAACAGTCCACTAACTTCCAATAGAGCAAACATAAAGAGAATATATACATAGCAGCGAAATTATATATTTCAATACAAAATACAAAAGTTGTATTGTGAGGCCAGCAGGCTATCTATATTTACTTACAAATACAGAGAAAACCTATATACAAAAATATACTAGCCTCTAAAAGTTCAACAAATTACATAATCTGCTCCCATAACAAATCTTCGTGGAAGGAATCTAGGTAAGACTAATCAACATACTCATCAGAATCTGCATTTTTGGGTGGGTTGGATTTAGGTGAGTTCCATTATTCAGTAAAATAAGCAATATTAAAGTCGCACAAATATGATTTGAAAATATTTCCTTAATGTAAAGTTAAATAAAAATAGTGTTATATCCAATGTCAATAAACCACAATTCCCACACTATATAATTTTCATTATAACTATACAATTGCCAATAGGTGTTCAAAATTATATTTGATGGGTTTACATAACTCACACACATACACTGATTACAATCCTACGCATGCAGCTACTTACACTATTTACAAGGAGAGCACTAGGTCACCATCTAGTTAAGGGTGGGAGCGAAATCAATCAGTAATAGTACAATGACGTAAAAGAATACATACAATCACTCAGTACTCTGCGATTGTCATCTCATAATTTTTACTCCGGTCACCATCATTGATATCCTTAAGCCCCAGGACCATGAATAACAATCAATTCAGAATTCTTAAACCACTGAACTCGGTCCCAAAAATAGAACCCAATACCACATCAAAAGTCTGATGGCTCCACTGTTAACCTCAATATCTCTCCAAAGAAATCAATAAACCATATTTAACTAACTCTTTGTTATTTAAAACTTAAACTATTTAATATTTTTCTTAATTTTTTTATAAATTTTATATTAATTTTCCCCATTTATTTACTGAAAGTTTGAATTCTTATTGATTATTTATTTAGATTTTTAAGTAGATTTTATTATTTACTAATTTTATTTTTTTCATTTTTAATTTTAATGTTTTAATTATTTTGTTGTTTATTTTTTTTTTTTGTCTTTTAGTTTGTTTATTTTAGATCAATTTTACATTTCCAATCCCTTACAATTTCTATATTATACCAATCATTCCAATTTTCATTTCAAGTTATACCTTTTAAATTCTCCAATTATATTAATTTTAAAATTTCTTTCTAAAAGGTCCAATCTATCCAATTTGTACAACCTGAGAGAAAAAATCTCTCTTGCTGGACCATGGCCCAGTGGGCTTCCGGCTATTACACAAGACAACTATCCCAGGGGCATGAGCTGATGTGCAATGGCACACCCACACATGTCCTTGCACGCGAATGCGCACGTAGTGCCAGACACGGGCACAACTCTGTTGACATTCGAGAAATGCTTGACCAAGCCTCTCACCAAACCTGCGCAATAACTGCTCAACAGCATTGTGCTAGGGATATTTCCCAACACTTCTGAATGCCCAGATATCACACCCTTGCATGGAATAGCACGGCAGGGCCATGAATGCATTGCAACAGCGACACATTGATGCCTGGCACACTTGACATAAGCAATCTGGCTTCTGTATCATCTATTTCCCATTTTCTGTTTTTAAAATATCATTTCCATCATCTATTGCATGTAAACATCAACATTCCACATTAAAAACAATTAAAATAGTTCATAGAATCATCAAAAATGCAAATGAGAACTCACTCACCCTTTTCATTTTAAATGCCACTTTGGTTTTAATTTTGAAAGGTTTTACCGAATGCAATGTAAGCTAAAAATATCCATACTTGCATTCATTAGATTATCACCCATCTTACCTGGAAAAAAGTTGCAGATTTAAGCTGGGAAAACACAAGAAAAGGATCAGGTTCTGAAGGTTCTGTAACACGTGAAACTGTTGTTGGAAGGTGGAATAAATTCCAGATTTCTAGAGTCTTTAAATCTTTTTAAGCCAATTTCTAATAAATTCCGAACATCCTGATAGGTCCCAGTCAGAACAGAAAAATTAAAAACAAATTTTCTCTTAAGGTGAGAAAGAAACCACAAGTTTTGATTACTAAAATTTTCCCCCTTTCCTTACTGCATACATGCTTAAATAAAATAGGTAACATAACTGCTCCCTGATAAGCAGGGGCATGATCTAAGAAGTTAGAAATAAAAGATTGTTTTGGAGAAACTGCATGGTGGTCATGGGAGAACTGCTTTTGCAACTATTTGTTGGGAAACTGCTTCTTCAACTGCTTGGTGGTTGACCCAGTCATGGAAGGCGGTTGCTAAAATATCTAGGATTGGGTACCCGCTGTCTCTGTGATATTTGTGGTGTATCACTACTCCCCTCTTTATAGGAACCTTGTCCTCAAGTTTCTAGTCATTGAACTTTTTTTTTCTTTTGTAAAAATATACTTGCACATATATATATATATATATTGTAATTTTTGTTGAGAAGAATTATGACTTGCGTCATGCTCCCTCTTCTCCTCCTCCATGATGCTGATGATGGGACCGCCCCTGACCTAATCGAATTGGAGATATTGATAGTGTTGGGGGGAATCGGATGATACGCATTTAACGCGCCAAACATGCCCTAATGACTATCGCCACCAACTGAGTTATTATGACTCGTTGCAGAGCCAAGTTGCTGTCCAGTCAACAAAGCAATAGGAGTAGGCAAGTTTATGAAATGCACACCACTAGATATAGTGCTACTACTCACAGATAAGAACAACCACACATTATCACTCCCCATCATCATTTGGTTTCTGCTAGGACTCGCCATGATGCAAAACATCGCCAGAATTGGACTATGACTCATTGGAATTGATCCCGTACTTAATTCCATCAAATAAGGGTTACCCATCTGGTTTTCTGATCTCTTTGTTAAAGCATCCTCATAGTTGGGAAGAGATGTGGAGTTGATGAGCTCCATTCCGTCATCTCTGTTTGGCCACGCTTGGCCAGTTTGGCTCGCAGTATGGCTGCTGGAGCCTTTTGGGTTCAACCCCAAGGCTTTCGTTAATCGCTGGAGGGTAGTTTCGATCTGGTGGAGCTTCTCGGCTATACCTGCCTCCATGCGTCTCAAGCCCTCCTGCAGACCGCCTACACTGATCCTGATCTCCAAGTTTTTAAGTTTCTCTTTGTTTGTTATCATGGTAACCTACTTGAAAAAGGGATAATGGCTTCAACTACTTGCTGACTGAGTCTACCACAACTGCTACCCACCCTTTTACTGCTGAGATACTTTGGGTGTGTAACATTACCTTCCTCTATTTTAGGAACTTTGCCCACAAGGTTAAGATAGTCGGATTTTTTTTTTTTTTTTTGTAATTGGAGAAATGAATATAGGAAGAAGACGACGTTTGATGTTGTTCTCTCTTGCTCGTTTTTCTTTCCTCGTCGTCTCCATCATCATCATTCTCCATGTATTCGCTCATATCAATTCTGACCAAGGCTTTTTCTATGTTAAATAGAAAGCCAGCTAAAGTTTTGGCAAGCTCAGTTTTACCAACACCGGTAGTACCCATGAACATAAAACTGGCTATCGGGCGATTTGGATATGACAAACCTGCCCTTGGCCGCCGGATTGCATCCGCCATTGATTTTACGGCCATATCCTGACCTATTATCCTTTTGTGAAGTTCTTGTTCCAAGAAGACCAGTTTCTCTCTCTCTGTCTGTTGAAAGTTTGACAAGGGTATGCAGTCCATTTGCTTACGATTTCTACAATATCAAGATCTGTAACCTCTTCTCGAAGCAAAGAACTTCCAGATTTTCGAAACTCAGCAAGGTTCTTTTCAGCAACTTCTAACTTTCGCTGAAGGGACATTAGAGTTCTATATATAAGCTCAGCTGCCCGATTCAGGTCATATTCACGCTCAGCAGATTCCATTTCCAGATTAACCCTGTCAATCTCTTCTTTAATGGATCGAATTTGTATCATGAGAGCCTTCTCACGCTCCCATTGCGCAGTTAGTTTTTGTTGTTTCTCTTTAAGCAAGCTCAGATCATTTTCTAGCTGGTTTAACCTTTCTTTTGATGCTTCATCGTCATTTTTAAGAGAGAGCTTCTCCATCTCCAACTTCATGACAGCTCTATCTATTTCACCCAATTCAGTTGGTTTAGAAGTGATCTCCATTTTCAGCTTTGCAGCAGCTTCATCAACAAGATCAATGGAGACTTGCGACAAAGAGGATTTGCTGATACTACTGATAGGTCCCCCATCAATTCTTTCGGTGCTGTTATCACGGAATGGCCACGTATGATCAGACCGGTCCGACGTGTTACTGCTGGAGCCTTTGCAGTTTACCAGTAACGTGTCGGTTAACAACTTGAGGGTGTTTTCGATCCGGTGGAACTTGTGGGCGAACCCCATCTCCATCTGACTCAAGCTATCCTGCAACTCTCTCAAGCTAGCTTCCAAGTTCTCAATTATTTTTTTGTTTGTTGTCATAACTTTGATAGGTCCCAGTCAGAACAGGAAAATTAAAACAAATTTTTCTTAAGGTGAGAAAGAAACCACAAGTTTGATTACTAAAATTCCCCCCCTTTCCTTATTGCTTACGTGCTTAAATAAAATAGGTAACATAACTGCTCCCTGATAAGTAGGGGCATGATCTAAGAAGTTAGAAATAAAAGACTGTTTTGGAGAAACTGCATGGTGGTCATGGGAGAAATGCTTTTGCTGGGAAGCATTTGTTGGGAAACTGCTTCCTCAACTACTTGGTGGTTGACCCAGTCATGGGAGGTAGTTGCTAAAATATCGAGGATTGAGTACCCGCTGTCTCTGTGATATTTGTGGTGTATCACATCCTAGCAACTTATTCCAATAACTAACTAACTATCTAACATTATAAAAAGAATAGAGATTAAGAGTGGGATTTAGCAGAAACCCAGAATCTTACCTGCACAGTCGCTATGCCAGGTACTGCAGCAAGAAGACTTTGATTTTGTGAGATTGCTACAAGTTCTAGGTCTAAACAGCTGGAAGAAGGACGTTTGAGTAATAAAGAATCGAAGATAAACAAATTTTAAAGCAATAGGGCTCACCAAGATCAGAAAAGAAGAACAATACCTTCACTGTTCGCACCAGGCTTCCTCCATGGTATCAGCTTGCACTTCACACTCAACTATCACAACTTTTACCTCACCAACACTCTGTCTCTCCCGATTTGCTTTGGTTTTGGTCTCAAATGAAATGAAGGAGAAGACGGCAGAGAGGGGAATATGTTTTTAAGTAAATTCCTTGACAAAATCTGGCCATCCATTACCATGTAGTCACTCATGGTCGTTGAGGCCATGAGTGGTCGACATATAAAAGAAAGGGATAGTTGGAGTTCAACACCTACCTAGCCAGCTAGGTTCCCTCCGCCAGGTGGCCAAAATGCCACTTGAAGGTTGGGTTAGTGGTGCCAATTCACAACCCAACCAAAAATGCGAGCAAGCCACTACTTGCTGGGGTGTGAAGGCAAACATCCCCCACAACCCATGACCCTAATTTGTTTTCAAATAAATTATTTATTTTATTTTATTCTATTTTTATTTTTTTATCTTTTGAAATTTTTGAAAATTTGAAATTAAATTATAGCAACACAAAATCAAAATCAAAATCAAAATCAAATCCATAATTCTTACAAAAAACAAATATAGAAACCTAAATTTTGAAATTCAACCTGAATAACCCTGAGTATAAATCTCTCATAGCATTCTCAATCTGCTAAGTTGCCTTTTGAGAAGAATGGTGTCGTCATTGTACTTTAACCATATGAATCTTCCGAGATCGCAATACCCTTTCCTGTTTGTCGAAAATATGAACTAGATATTCCTCATATGATAAGTCAGGTTGCAGTGCTAAGAGTTCATAAGAGATTACATGAGCTGGATCATGATGATATTTCCGAATCATAGATACATAGAAAACATTATGAATACTGAAAAGCTGAGTGGGAAAGGCTAGGCAATAAACAACCATGTTAACCTGTTCCAAGATCTTAAAAAGTTTGATGAACCTAGGACATAGTTTCCTACATCTCCCAAATCTCATGATTCCCCTGACCGGAAAAACCCTGAAAGATAGTGATCTCTCACTACAAATTCTAAATCCTTCTTCCTGTTGTCAGTATAGCTCTCTTCCCTACACTAGGCAAAAAGAAGATTTCATCTAATGATCAAAATCTTGCCAATAGTTTCCTAGACAAGGTCAGGTTCTGACAGATGTCTTTTCCCAACTTTGTCCCAACAGGAAAGAGAACAGTAAGGTCTATCATACAAAGCCTCATAGGTGTCATTCCTATGCTAGAATAAAAGTTGTTATTATATACAAAGTCTACCAAAGCTAAATGTTTATCCCAACTACCTCCAAAATCCAAGATAAATACCCTCAACATATCCTCAAGTGTCTAGATAGTCATTTCATATTGCTCATCAGTCTGAGGGTGAAAGATAGTATTAAAAGAAATATAAGAACCAATAGCATCCTGGAAACTCAAATAGAATCTAGAAGTAAATCGAGAATCTCGATCAGAAATAATGGATACTGGATACCATGTAGACAAATGATCTCCTGAATAAACAACTCAGCTAATCAACTAAGAGGATGAGTAGTCTTCATAGCCAAGAACTACGCAGACTTGGTCAACCTGTCGACTACAAACCAGACAGCATTATATCCATAACTAGTCTAGGGTAGTCCAAAGATAAAGTCTGTGGTCACATGTTCCTATTTTCACTCAGGAATAGGGTGAGGCTGAAGCAAACCACTAGGTTGTTGGTGCTCAGCTTTGACTTATTGACAGGTTCTTCACTTGGACATAAAGTCCATGATATCCCTCTTCATCCTTGGCTATTAAAAACGGAATTTCAAATCATGATATATGTTAGTGCTACCAGAATGAATAGATAATCAAGAGGAATTGGCCACCATCAATATATCCTGTTTCAACTCTGAATCATCTCGTACTTATAAACAATTTTTTGAATCATACAATATCATCATCAGAAACCCTAACGTCAGTTTTAACTCTAAAAGAGATCTTTTCTTTTTGTTTCAGAATTTGGGGATCTCTATATTGAGACTCCCTAATTCTCTCTATGAAGTAAGGTTAGAAATGCATATGTGCAAGATAAGCACCATCATCAATGGTATCCAAGGACAAGTCCTAGACAACTATGAGTAAATGTAACTCAAAGACCATCAGCTATGCAAGGAAACTATAACTCTTTCTACTGAGGGTGTCAGTGAAAACCTTAAAAGATTTCACCATAAAAATAGTGCTATCAAATTTTAAAGTGAAAACTGTGACATTCTGGTACCAATTAGGGAAACAATGTCCAATAACATAATATATATATATAAGTGTATAAAAGAATTATACAGCGGAAGTAAAATTCATCCTTTACAAACATTTGATGTTCATACACATCTGAGGTTAAGAAGTTAGCTAACAAAATATATACAGACATTATTCTAGCCACTTCTACCATTACAAAATTATTATTTATCAGAACACAAATTTCACATGCATTCAAACATCCACTACTAGTACGCGAAAGAATCCAAACAAACTTCAAGGGGCAAGTATGAGAGTGATTCTTCACTTTCCTCATCGTTAGGGGGAAAATAGATTAGGGTGAGTTCTATAAAACTCAGTAAAAAAAAAGTATTTAAACTACACTACTAAATTTTCAGAAGTTACATTTATTTAAAGAAAAGTGTCGTTACCTCTACTGTTGATAGTACTTACTGTCAGAGACCGCTGCAAATTTCGTTATATCATTAAGTTTATTTAAAATATTGCTTACAACCTTATGTTTTTAATTACTTGAAATACATTTTGAAATATAAGTCTTAAATCATAAGCAATCTAACAGATTAGTAAAAAACATATATAATACAAAAAATTAATCTAAAACAAAGAATGACAAGAAGGAATAGTGAAAAATATAACCAACATAAGGAAGGCTTATCTAGAACATAAAGTAACAAATAATAGTCCTAGCAATACCAAATTAGGTTACTCAATTTAAGTTCTGTGTTTACAGATCTTCATGCGAAATTGTTCTATCCTATATCAATAGAGGGTAGAAGGGATCCTTAACTACCACTGTGTATGAAAAATAGTTCAATTCGATATATAGTAAGACAGTTAGAGACTATGACAACAATAATAATTTACTGCTGTGACCCCTACAATCAATCGTGATCCACTCTCGTCAGATAAAAAATTAGTACCATTCACAGGGAGTGGTTCACCAACGTTCGATTATAATTATATTCAGTCACCCCTCTATGATAACGGTCAAATGGATTTCAGTCTTTTTCATTGTTCTTAACAATCACAATATCATATTCTAAATTACAGTTCACTGAATTTACTTCGATCCATTTAGGTTCATCAAAATGATTCTCAAAATTTATCAGTTTTCTAATTTCATAAACTACGCTGAACCCAATCATTTGGGCTCATTAAGGCCCAAACAATTGAACTGGGACCCAATAGGGCTCCACTGAACAATAGACCCAAAGAGGGCCCACTAAAAAAATCTAGACCCGATAAGGATCCATTGATTGACCTAGCCCAATAAGGGCCCTACGCACTTGACCCAGGCTCGGTGGGGTTTAATAACTTATCTAGCCCAACAAAGGTCTATTGACCCAACGTGGAACCAGTGGAAGTCCATTGAACTGACCCGGACCAAATGGGAGTCCTTTGAACCTAGTCTAGCCTGATAAAGACCCAGAATCAATCTGGCCCAAATGGGGGTTGTACGTTAAACCTAGCATAATAGGGGTCTATAAATTGGATTGGGTCATTGGGTTCCCCTCTCGAATTAAGATTTAATTGGGGTAACCCTCTCGGCCTTTGCATAAAAGGGTGAGGCAGAGGGCCCAGCCTGTATGGCTTGTTTAGGACGCGAGTGTGCCAAGCAAACCGAATAACTCGGAATGTCGCGAGGGCGACCCTTACATGTATATGCACGAGCGCTCAGTAGGGAAAAACAACACAGCATGTTGCACTTGCCTACTCATCACCTTGTGCGTGCAGACCTCTTAGCGTGCAAACACATTAGGCAAGTCGCACGCGTGTCCATGATGACATGGCATACGTGCAAATACAATAGGTCCCCTCAGCGTGCTGACACTGTGACATCCCTAATATTGATTACAGCATAAAGGTATCAGATACCGATACAAAATACGAGTACATTTAAATAGAATATATGCAGTGAAAATTTTTACAATACAAAATTCCTCACAAAATATATGAGTTTCTAATAATATATACAACTGAAGCCAGAAATAACGATAAAATACAAAATAAAAAAGAAAACTATTTCTTTCACTATGTAAATGGACTCATCAGAGTGCATAACAAGACATACCCTCGTCAACGATCATGGATCCAGGGGATCCAAGCAAGCTTCAAGAGGTAATTCGGTGGATAACTCATCACAAACATCCTCATCGACACCATCTGGGAGCATCCAGCATAAAAAGTGTGAGTTCTAAACTCAGTAAGACATACAGTATTAAATTGACATAACTAATAATTTTATAAAACTATAAGCTTTTAAGAAATACTTTTTTTCCACTTACCATTTGCAATGATTCATGGGAGTAGGATTGTTGTAAAAAAAATATTTATTTAGAAATATCGAGACCATCAAGATAATGTAATAATAAAGATAACACAACAATAGAGAAAATCAAACAAATCCACTTAATTACTATTATTAAGTCTTTTAACCATACTTCGCACGAAATCCATTACGATTTTTTATCTACTTGCTAATATAGACTCCCAACTACCACTGTGGTGACACTATTGGCTACTTATTGCTTGCTCAACCACAGCAAATTTGTTGCTCGCTACACCATAGTTGATTTACGGCTCACCACACCATAGTTGATTTGTGGCTTGCCATACCATAACTGATTTATAGCTTATCATACCATAATACGATCTATGACCATGATCGTGCCAACCACTGTGATCTTAAAGACTATTACCACAGTCGTACTTTACCATAGTAGTCCTAGGATCTTCTACACACTTTTGCACTGTCGTCCATATGGAATGGTCATCTCATGTCTTTTCAGACAGGGTGGGGACAGCTTAAGTAAATAAAATAGTCTAACGAATTAATTCATATTTTTCATGTATCCATTCATGTTTTTTATGTCATGTCAATAATTTCAAATAATTTCTTCTCACATCAATTACATTTCAACTTCGTTCATGAAATAACAAACTAAGCATTTACATAATGCATGTACCATTAAAATAACATTATAATTAATAACTCATCGCACCCTCAAAAATCATGCCATAAATCATGCAATCAAATCAATACTCGCTTCTATATTTTTCTAAAAATGCCTCTTAGAATGCGCAAGAAAATATTGAATTCCTTATTTATTACTAATGACTTTTTGTTAGTTAGTCCCCTTTTTCTTCTTTTTTTCCTTCTTCCTTTCTCTAACTTTCTCTCTTTAAAATTTTGGTCTTGAAAGTGATAATGGGTGAGGAAGAATGGGTGGAGAAGGGTCACTATTTATAGAAAATTAGAACCGTCAGATTTGGAACAAATGTCACAAATCCATGAAGAAAGAAAAAATAATGACATCATCACGTCAGCCAGCCAAGGAGGAGGCATGACTTCCGAGCGGGCGGTGTGCGGAGCTCGAGGTGCCTCACGCCATTCAAGTTTGTCACGCGCAGCAGGCTAGGCCTGGTGCATGCGCAGGCTACTCTGCATGCTGGCACACACACAAGGTGAGGTCTAAGCGCGCGTAGGCTATCTTGCGCCTATCACGTTGCACAATCACGTGTAGAGCCATATGCCTAATGCAACAAGTCTGTGCACGAGATTCGCTCACACAAGGCATACGCTGAGCCATGCGCCTAACAGGCATGCATGTGCACAAGATTCATGTGTAGACTAAGCGCAGGATTGGCGACCAGACTAGGTGCGGCATGGGCGTCGGGCTGATGGGAATTGCACTTGTGTATATGCCCAATAGAACTAGCACTTCTGTGCCTATGCCCAACAGAACTAGCACTTCTGCGTGTGGGCACACAAAAGCCCAAGTTGGTTCTTCCCACAACATTTTTCTCTTCCAATTTTTTTTTGAAATTCTTAAGAAAATAAAATAAAATAATAATAAAATTTTCGATAAATTAAGAAAAAATAACAGAAATTCAAAATAAAATTAAATAAAATAATATTATATCACATAAGTTTACTAGCCAAAGACCCGAATAAAATGGAATCTTAATACCACATGAAACGCAAAGGGTGCGGGGTGTTACAGACACACCTAGCGGGACTTGTTCTCCTGTGCGCGACCACTACGCGCTCGCAGAAAGCTAGGGGCCCTGTCTTGGCACATGGGCATATCGAGACACTACCTCGCACGCACAATCATGGCACAACCACGAGCATTTAAAGCATGCATGAGCAAATTTACACTTAGGCATCCAAAAACACTCCAAAGTGTGAAAAGAAATACAAGCATATTACCTTCACTATCTAGTGCTCGGGTTCCAAAAGGAATGATGAAGTTTTAAGGTTTCGAAGAAGAAAGATAGTTGTTGCAATTGTTTGAGGTGTTTGCAGAATGTTTTCTATAAATTTGAAGAAGGAAAAAGACTTATGGGTGAGGTTTTTGGCACCTTAAGAGAAGAAAAAAAATCAAGAACGGGGGATAGAAGACGTACCATGCAGCTAAAGGAAGAAGGCACAATGAAACCTCCAAGCTAAAGAAGAAAAAAGGCTTTGGTGCTCTCGGGTTGGTCATCTCTCTCTCCCTAGATTTTTTCTTTTTCTATTGAGTAAAGAAGAATAAGTAAAACAAAAAAAGAATAGGAAAAAAGGGTTTAAATATGAAGAGAAGGGGTAGTGTCATATGTTAGATCACATGCATGGTTTAAGGTTGTTGATTGGCCTAAGTGGCTAATCGGTTAGTGAGGGAGGTCATACATGCTCGTAAAGTGGCAGCAGCATCAGACGGCCACTGTAGAAGGCAACTTCTGTCCACACTTGTCGTGTTGGCACTATTTTGCTGGCGTGCAGACGTGCAAGCGCACGGGCTTGCGGGCGTGCAAGTTTGTGTGTCTGCGCATGTTCCAACAAGTTATTTTCTATGAGACTTGCATGTAGGATGTCTTTTCCAATTTCCCTTGTTTTCTATTTGTTTTACATTTTTAATTAATCTTTTTAGGTCAAAAATAAAAATTCAAATCATGCACATAAATTTTAATTTTCAAATTATTTTTGAATTTAAAACACAAGCATCTGATGTTAAACAGGTTAGGGGTGTCACATCCTCCCTTCCTTACAAAAAATTGGATCCTCAAAATTTAAAAGTTTAAAATATTTTAGAATGTTTTTTCCATATCTTGTCTTCAAGTTCTGAAGTAGCTCCTTCAGGGGAGTGATACTGCCACATTACCTTGACCATAGGGATCCTTCTGTTCCTCAAGACCTTCTCTTCTCGATCAAGGATCTCAACAGGATACTCCGCATAGGACATGTCTAAGCGAACTAGTAGTCGTCGATACGAGATGATATAAAAACGGTCATGGTGGTATTTTTTGAGCATTGAGATATGGAATATATCGTGTAGACCTATGAATTTCGGTGGCCAAGCAATACGGTAAGTCATTGGGCCAACACACTCCTGTATCTCGAAAATCCCTACAAAACAAGGACTTAATTTTCCTCTCTTCCCATACCGCATACTTCTCTTATACAAAAAGATCTTGAGAAAAAAACAATCACCCATAATAAATTCTAAGTTCTTCCTCTGAATGTCTGCATAGCTCTTTTATCGACTCTAAATAATGATGAGGTTCTTGCAGATAATAGCAACTTTGTCTACTGTCTCCTGAATGAGATATGTCCATGGGAGACATCTATTTCCAACGTCACTTCATCAAGTAGTGGATCAACAAGAGCTACCATAAAAGTGCCTTGTATGAATCGATATCAATACTTCAGTGATAACTGTTGTTGTAAACAAACTCCACCAGAGACAGATAATGGTCTCAGCTACCACCAAAATCCAATATAAAGGCCTTTAACATGTCCTCCAACATCTAAATAGTTCATTCTGAGTGGCTATCAGTTTATGGATGGTACACATTGCTAAAGGAAAGACGAGGATCCCTATCAGACACCAAAGAAATTAGAATGCCATGGAGCCTGACAATCTATAGAACATACAACCTACCCAACTTGCTAATAGAATCAGTAGTCTTGATTATAAGGAAGTGGGTTGATTTGATCAATTTCTCAATAATGACCCAAATAATATTGCGATATGAACTAGTTCTTTGTAATCTCTGATAAAATCTACAGTCACAAACTCTCATTTTCACTCCAGAACAAGGAGACACTGTAGAAGACCATTGGGTCTCATATGTTTTGCCTTAACCTGCTAACAAGTGAGACATCTAGAGACAAAGTCGATTATATCTTTCTTTATACTTGACCGCCAAAAAACGGCGCTTCAAATCCTAATACATGTTCATGCTTTCTAGATGGATAGCCAACTTAGATGCATGAGCTTCCTTTATAACATCCAGTTTAAGTTCGGGGTCACTAGGTGCCCACAATCGGTCTTGAAACCTAAGGGTCCCATCATTGAACATTTTAAAGTCATGTTATTCCCCTAATTCTAACAACTCCTTCTACTTTATTACCTTGGGATTTGTATATCTGGGTTCCCTGTTCTCTGGATGATAATGGGTTGGATCCGAATTTGGGCAAGATAAATGCCCCACCACAATGGGCAATACTTTGCCACTATAACTCGTACAATCAATTGTGATCCACTCTTGTTAGAGAAAAAACCAATACTATTTATAGGGAGTGGTTCACCAACGACCGATTAATGTCATATTCAATCACCCGTTAGTGATAACGGTCAAACGAATTTTAGTTTTTTTTATTGATCTTAACAATCACGGAATTATAGTCTAAATTATAATTCACTGAATTTACTTCAACCCATTGGGTCCATCAAATCGATTCTCAAAATCTATCAGTTTCTTAATTTTCTAAACTACCTTAATTCCAATTATATGGGCCCATATGGGCCAAAAATTGAACTGGGACACAACAGGGTCCACTAAATAAACTTGGACCCAAACAGGGCTACTAATCAAACCTACACTCGATAAGGGTCCATTAACTAACAAGACCAAATAAGGGACCGAAGTATCCAACCCAGACCCAGTGGGGTCCACTAATCGACCTAGCCCAATAAGGACCCATTGATCCGACCCGAACCCAGTGAAGGTCCATTGAACCAACCCAAACCTGAATGGGGTGCTTTTAACTTAGCTCAACCCAATAAGGGCGTATAATCAATCCATCCCAAACAGGGATAACCCTCTCAGCCTTCACCCAAAAGAGCAAGGTAGAGGGCTCAGCCCACACGGCTTCCTTAGCACGCAGGCATGCCAAGCAGACTGCATAGCTCAGCATGTCGTGCAAGTAGTGTGTCCTGGGCAAGTTGCCCCACGTGCTTGGGTATGTCAGGACAAGCCCTTACGCGCAATGCATGCATATGTGCACGCGTTTGACAAGGCAGCACAACGCAACGCGTTGTGCATGCCTTTTCCTCACCTCGTGAGCATAGGACTCTCTGTGTGCGAACACGCTTAGTAGGTCGCACATACACACATGATGACACACACACACATACATACAATAAGTCCCCTTGACGTGCTGGCATATCTAGCAGGACCTGTGCTCCTGCGAGTGGCCACTGTGCGCACGCAGTAGGCTGGGAACCCTGTCCTAATACATGGGCGTGTCGAGACAGTGTCCCTCGCACGCATAGTCGTGGCATAGCCATGAACCTTGATCCTTTAAATTTGTCCCAAATCCATTTTTCACTCTCTCAAACCATACCTTTTAAAAGCATTCAAGTTCATTTAAAGCATGCATGAGCATATTTATACTTAGGCATCCAAAAACACTTCAAAGATTCATCAAATGTTTGATAAAATGCATACATGGAATAAATCAACAAACAAGGACGCATTTTGATTTTTGAAATAGGTTAAAAACTTAAAAAGCTCATCAAAAGTGTGAGAAAAAATATCAAGCCCCTTACCTTCACTGTCTAGTGCTCAAGTTCTAAAAGGAATGATGAAGCTTTGAGGTTTCGAAAGAGAAAGACATCTATTGCAGCTATCCAAGGTGTTTGCATAATGTTTTTTTATAAATTTGAGGAAGGAAGAAGGCTTATGGGTGAGGTTCTTAGCACCTTGAATGAAGAAAAGAATTAAGAATGAGGGATAGAAGACTTACCATGCAGTTAAAAGAATAAAGCACGATGAAACCTCCACAATAGAGAAGAAAGAAAGCTTCGGTGCTCTCCGATTGGCCATCTCACTCTCTCCCTAGCTTATTTGTTTTTTTTATTGAGTGAAGAAAAAGAAGAAAAGAGAAGGAAAATGAAGATGGAAGAGGAAAAGAGGGTTTATATTTGGAGAGAATGGGCCATGTGATCCATTAGATCACATGTATGCATTTTAGGCCATCCATCGGCCTTAGTGGCCGACCGACTGTTGAGGGAGGTTGTGCATGGTTGCCAAATGGTGGTAGGAGCAGACGACCACTATAGTAGGTAGCTTTTGTTCGAGCGAGTGCAGGCACTATTCCACTAGTGTTCAGACAGGCAATCGCACAAGCTCACGAGCGTGCAGGATTGCGTGTTTATGCATGTAACCACATGCTGTTTTTCGTGAGACTTGCCCGTAGGATGCCTTCCCCAATTTCCCTTATTTTTTATTTGATGGCTTTGGTGGTTTCATAGTTTTTTATGATGCTTCTTGCCTAGACTTGAGTTGTGTACTTATAAAAACATGGTAAAGTAGTTGCTCACAAATTTAGACAATTAAAAACACATGAACTCAACTACCCTAAGCATGACCTTGAGCTCGTGGCCATTATTTTTGTGACATCTTTGAACCTGTTTGACATCGGAAGCTTGTGTTTTAAATTTAAATTCTAATTTGACAATTAAAATTTATATGCATGATAAAAGAGTCAGAGATAGAAAGCGTACTCTCAATGACGGCTAATGTAACCTTTGCATCTGGCTCTACCATTTGGAATACATGACCCCTAAAAACTAATTTACGAATTGCTTGGGGACAATCTTTCACATAATGACTAGTCTGACCACAATTATAATAGGCATTGGTGGCCTTATAATAGGGACAATCACCATGCCTATTTCCACACTACTTATAAATAGGCCAGAAAGGGTAACAATACGTGTTGATGGTGGAGTAGTAATAAGAGTAACTCTAGGTCGCTTATCAACTAGACCCTGAGATGGTTGCTTCCTCTTCAGATGATCAAGAAGCCTAGAACCACTAGTTTGTTTGAACAGAGCATAAAGTAACTCTTATATTAATTGAGTACCGTCAAGGACCTCAGCATAAGTGTTTGGCTTAAACATAGCCACACGGTCATAAATATCTGCTCTATGACCCTTTAGGAATCGTCAGGCCCTCTTGATCTCAGTGGAGACCAACTTAGGTGCAAATATGGACAATTGTACAAACTTGGCAGCATAATTACTAATTGACGTGTCGCCTTACTTGAGTTCGTGAAACTCATTTTCTTTCTTCTCACAGACCTAGACCAGAAAAAAGTTCTGATAAAGAGCATTGAGGAACCTCTCCTAAGTGATAAAAGTAGGTAAGGTATCATGTTTGAGGCGCCACCAATATTCAGCCTCACCAACAAGAACAAAACTAGCAAGGGGGACCTTCTATTCATCAGTCAGATCAAGTACAGAGAAAATCTTCTCAATCTGTATAAGCCATCGCTCGGCTAACATGGGATCAAGACGACCATCGAATTCTGATGGATTGAGCTCCCGAAACTCAGAAATACTACTGGCAGTGGTCTCATTTTGTGCAGCTTGATCATTAACTAGGCACTGACAATCAATATTTTGTTGTAGATGCACCTGCTGATCCACAACATGGGCCAAACCTTGAATAACCCTAAGTACCTCAGAAAACTCTGCCCTATTAGGGACATTGTCAGGTCCCTCTGTAGGTGGCCTTCCCCGTGGTGTATTGCCTACAAAAGGGAAAGAGATATTAAAAATAAATAAAATATTCATAATGAGTCTAAGGTTTCAAATAACTTAATAGGATAGTATCTTAATATGAGGAAACCTAACTCTAAGCCTCAATTGTATGAGACGTTTCTAGAATCTGCTTTGATGACACCTGTGATGCCTTGATACAAAACAAGGCACCAACGTTTAATAGAATAGACATAAAGAGAATATATACATAGCAATAGAACTATACATATCAATACAAAATACAAAAACTATATTATGAGACCAACAAGCTATCTATATTTACTTATAAATAAAGAGATAAACTATATATAAAAATATATTAGCTTCTAAAAGTTAAACAAATTACATAGTCTACTCCCATAACCAATCCTCTTAGAGGAATCTAGGCAATGCTTCTGAATATACTTATTAGAACCTGCATCTCTGGGGGGTTGGATTTGGGTGAATTTTAATACTTAATAAGATAAGTAATATTAAAGTCACACAAATATGATTTGAAAATATTTTCTTAAAGCAAAATTAAATAAAAATAGTGTTATATCAATGTCAATAAACCATAATTCCCACATTATACAATTTTTACTATAACCACACAATTGCTAATATGTGCTCAATACCGTATTTAATGGGTTTATATAACTCTCTCTCTCACACACATAGGACTAGACACATCTTCAAGTTTTATTGTCGGTTTTTGAATATAGATTAAGTTTCACTTATTACAATCTTACGTATGCAGCCGCTTACACTATTTCTAAAGAAGGTACCAGGTCACCATTTAAGTAAGGGTGGGAGCAAAATCAATCAATTACAATACAATTACATAAAAAAAAGTACATACAATCATTCAATACTCTCCACTCGTCATCCCATAATTTTCACTCTGATTACCATCATTCATGTTCTTGAGCCCCAAGACCATAAATAGCAATCAATTCAGAATTCTCAAACTACTAAACCTGATCTCAAATTAGAACCCAATACCACACCCAAAGTCTAACGGCTCTCCTCTTAATCTTAATATCCCTCTAAGAAAGTCAATAAACCATATTTAACTAAACTATTTATTATTTAAATTTTAAACTCTTTAATATTTTCTTTAATTTTTTTATAAATTTTATATTAATTTACCCGATTTATTTAGTGAATGTTTGAATTCTTATTGATTATTTATTTAGTTTTTAAGTAGATTTTATTATTTACTTATTTTACTTTTTTTGTTTCTAATTTTAATGTTTTAATTATTTTATTGTTTATTTTATTGTCTTTTAGTTTGTTTATTTTAGATCAATTTTAGATTTCCAATCCCTTATAATTTTCATATTATACCAATCTTCCCAATTTTCATTTCAATTTATACCTTTTAAATTCTCCAATTATATTAATTTTAAAATTTCTTTCCGAAAATTCCAATCTATCCAATTTGTACAACCCGAGAGAAAATCTCTCTTGCTGGGTCATCGCCCAGTGGCTTTCACGAAGGCCCTTCGATATAACTTTTGCCTGTCCGGCCAGCATGGCCCACTGGCCTGTTAGATAAGGCAACTGGCCCGTAGGGCATGGGCTGATATGCAGTGGCACACCCGCACGTCCCTGCACACGAATGTGCACATAGTGCCAGACACGATGTGTCTGTACACTCGCACAGCTCTGTTAGCATTCGGGGAATGCCTGACCGAGCCTCTCACCCAACTTGCACAAGAACTGCTTAACAACATTGTGCTAGGGATGTTTCCCGACATTTCTGAATGCTCAGAAATCACCCCCTTGTGCGGAATAGCATGGTAGGGTTGTGAGTGCACAGCAGCAGCAGCACATTGGTGCCTAACACGTTTGACATAAGCAATTTGGCTTTTGTCATCGTCCTTTTCCCATTTTCTGTTTTCAAAATATCATTCCCATCATTTGTTGCATTTAAACATCAACATTCCACAATAGAAACAATTAAAACAGTTCATATAATCATAAAAAATGCAAATGAGAATTCACTCACCTTTTTCATTTCAAATGCCACTTTGGTTTTAATTTAAAAGGTTTTATCGAATGTAATGTAAGCTAAAAATATCCATATTTGCATTTACTACATTATCATCCATCTTACCTAGAAAGAAATTACAGATTTGAGCTAGGAAAACATAAGAAAACAGTCGAGTTTTGAAGACTGAAAGAAGGTTCTGCAACACACGATATTGTTGCAGGAAGGTGAAATTAATTCCAGATTGTTAGAGTGTTTAAATATGTTTAAGTCGATTTTTAACAAATTCCTAACATCTTAAGAGCTTATTCAATTACTAACTATCTAACATTGTAAAAAGAATAGAGATTAAGAATGGGATTTAGCAGAAACCAGAATCTTACCTGCACAGTCGCGATGGCAAGTACTAGAGTAAGAAGACTTTGGTTTTGTGAGATTACTACAAGTTTTGGGGCTAAGAAGCTAGAAGAATGACGTTTGAGTACTAAGAATCGAAGATAAACAAATTTTAAAGGAAAGGGGCTCCCTAAGATCGGAACAGAAGAAGGATGCCTTCACTGTTCGCACCAGGCTTCCCCCTCGCTACCAGCTCGCACTTCACACTCGGCTATCACAACTTTTATCTCACCAGTACTCTCTATCTCTCCCGATTTGCTATGGGTTTTGTTTTAAATGAAATGAATGAGAAGAAGGTAGAGAGGGGAATAAGTTTTTAAGGAAATTCCTTGGCCAAATCTGGCCATCCATTGCCATGCAATCACTCATGGCCATTGATGCCATGAGTGGTCGACAGCCAAAGGAAAGGGATGGTTGGAGTTCAACACCTGCCTAGCCAGCTAGGTTCCCTCTGTTAGGTGGCCAAAATGCCACTTGAAGGCTGGGTTAGTGGTGTCAATTCACAACCCAACCAGATATGCGAGCAAGCCACCGCTCATAGGAGAAGGCTATCCGTGGGCACAGTCCTTGGGGCTGGGGTATGGGGGCAAAAATCCCCCACAATCTGTGACCTTAATTTGTTTTGAAATAAATTATTATTTTTTTTTATTTTTTATCCTTTAAAATTTTTGAAATTTTAAAATTAAGTTTGAACAACACAAAATAAAAATCAAATACATAATTCTTACAAAACACAAATCTAGAAAATACCTCATTCATTAGATAACTATTTACATACATTTTTCAAGTGGTAGTTATATGGTATCTTCATGTCACTCCTTCATATATATTTAAAAACCGAAAATATAGAAAATGATTTGAAAACGTGATACATGACACACTTTTTTATATTATATCTTTAAATATGTTTATATAACACTGAATCAGTGTAAAAATAATGTATAAAATATTTTTTTACATCTTTTATTAGAAAATTTATATAACAAAAACTATGTGAAGAAAAAATGTAAAATTTTTTATGTTTTAAAAATTTTATGAAGTAAAACTATAAAAAATTAAAGATACGAAATATTTTTTAATAAATTTAGAAAAATTCATGTAGTAATGTGATGCATATATGTAAATATATTTTTCACATAATAGCTTTTCACATTTTAAATGAAAGCTTTAAAAGGATGGTTAAATTCTCATGTGGATAAACTTTTTATATCATACATATGTTATTTCGAAAGTTTTAATTGTATGGCATAGTAACATATAATAATTCTTTGCATCACACTCCATTTTTCCTTAATGTGAAAAATAATTTTTATTTTTTATAAAAAATATTGTCTAATCAAAATCTCAAATTACTTTTTAAAAGTAATCTTGAGCCAAAATTTGAAAAATTTCTTAGTTACATGAAGATTTAAAAATGAAAATTGCATTTAATAGTATCTTTTATTTTTTCTTCAATCCTTCTTTTTTCAATTTTTGTTGCATATATTCATGAAAAAACTTATAATAACATTAAAATAAATTAAGAATTTCGTTAATTCATCAAAATCAGTGTATATTTATCAACAACCTTATTTCATGATAATTATTACACATAAAGTGATGCAGAACCCGAGAATCAAAGATTATATCCAGAATTCCACAAATATATCTAGTATAGATAACTTAGAACCCTAAATAAATCCTCCCTACCAAACTCACAACTAACCTATAATTAAAAATTTGGGTGATTGGGATGAAAGAAGCAATAATGAATAAACGTCACAAGATAACTTAATAAGTTAATTCAATTCTTGATGCAACATGAAGAATAAGAATTCTCACTTGTCAAAGTTCTACTAAATGTAAAGAAATTCATTCAATAATCGAAATAAGTCATATTACATTACAAAATGATATATTTATAGACTAAAACACCTAGATTCTGTCAAAAGATCATAATTAGATGACCTAGGAAACATGTATATAATTTAAATGACCTAGAAGAACATAGTATTAAATGATCTAGGGAAACATTATATTAAATGACATAGAAAAATATAATATTAAATAACTTAAGAAAACATGAACATAATTTAATTATCTAAAAAATGACCAAAATAATCCTGAACATTCATTCTAAATTCTGCCCACACACTTGGACAAAATTAATAATTTTTTTTTACTTATTTGATTTTTTAAATAGTTTACATGTACTAAATTCTTGTTGTATCTATCTTTGTACAAAGTCTTGAAATGTATATTTTAATTTCTTGGCTTGAAATTTTGTGATTGGACCAGCTAGCATAATAATATCTTCTTCATGCTTTTCTTTAATGCCTTTTGAATCCATATCTGTATTATAAAGATTTTATGACATTCTAAGATAAATTATTGGTATTATCTTGCCATGAACATATTGCTAGCATTAGCCATGAACTTCATATACATAAAGAGTTATATTTCAATATTAACACTTGGCAATAAATCTAAATGGTTATACACACATTATAAAATATTCACAAAGTATTAAAAGAAATACAGAACTAGTGAGTTTGTTAAACTTATTTCGACATAAGGCCCATCATATCCATATTCAACGAATACAAAATAGATCAACGTAGTGCAATATAATACACATGTTGTTAAAATCAGATAATATAACAAATAATATCATGCATCATCATAGTTTAGTTAATTTATCTAAAAAGAGCACTTAGAGGTATAAACAGAAATACAAGATCCTTTACCGACACTTGGCGAATAACCAAATTCCTAGAAGTGGATAGAAAGGGTGTTTTACATCTAGAATTCCTATAATGACTCCTAGAAACTTTTTCCTTACTTTCTCTCTCTAAAACTCCATTTTCTCTCTCTAAAATAGATGTAAGAAGAAAGGAAGATGTGAGTGGGTGGAAAATAAGGGGGAGGGGCAAAATTTATAATTTTTGGGAACCATCGAATGCGTGTCACGTGGCAGCAAAGGAGAGGTTGCCACAATGGGACTTGTGCGACAAGGGTGTCATGCCCTGCCGATGTGTAGGGTTGTGTAGTCACTTGTAATTTTTCCTGGGATTTTTCCTATCTTTCACTGTTCTGATTTTTCACTGTTTTTCTCTCTCTTTCCTAAAAATACTAAAAAACTATGTGCACATATTTTAAAATTTTTCTAAAACACGAGTTAGTTTTAAAAGCATTATAAAATATATGCAAAATATTAAATATAAGTAACCTTAAGGCCCAAATGGAGTTTTTAGCATCATGTTTAAGCGTAGAGGCCTCGTGGTGTTACATTCTTCCCACCTCAAATAAATTTGGTCCTCCAAATTTGCAATTTTCTTCGTAACAACTCAGGAAACTTCTCTTGCATGTCTTTCGCAAGTTCCTTCTTGCTTCCTTCAGCGTGTGATGTCGTTATAGTACCTTAACTATCGAGATTCTTTTGTTGCATAGAATTTTCTCCATTCAATCGACAATCTCTGTCAGGTATTCCACATAGGTCATGCTCGAGTTGAAGAAAATCTGTTGATAGGAAATGATGTAGGAAAGGTCAAGATGGTATCCTTTAAGCACGGAGACGTGAAAAATATTGTGAAGGCCATGAAATTCTTTGGGTAGGACGAGATGGTATGCTATAGGGCCTACATGTTCTAGGATCTCGAAAGGTCTAATGTAAAGATGATTAAGCTTTTCTCTGTTCTCGAACCACATATTTTCCTTGTATGGAAAGACCTTAAGAAAGACGTGGTCACCAGCAGCAAACTCCAAAGATCTTTTTCGGATGTCAGCATAGCTCTTCTAGTGACTTTATACAATGACGAGATTCTTCCGAATGACAGCAACCATGTCGACAATTTCTTGAACATATTTCGTCGCAAGGACATTCCTATTCCCAAACTCATTCCAACATATCGGTGATCGACAAGGCCTATCATAAAGAGCTTCAAATGGAGCCATGCTAATACTAGAGTGGTAACTATTGTTATAAGCATACTTGTAAAAGGAAAGGTACATATCCCAATTACCACCAAAGTCCAGTATACACGCGCATAACATGTCCTCCAATGTCTGGATAATACACTCAGATTGCCCATCAGTTTGGGCACCGATAAACAGTACTGAAGTAGAGGCTAAAGCCAAGAGCTTCTTAGAAGCTATCCCAAAAGTGAGAGGTGAAACGAGGATCCATATCTGACACCACAGAAATAGAAAGCCATAAAATCAGACAATCTCCTCGACGTATAACTGAGCCAGCTTATTGGTCGAGTCAGTAGTCTTACTTGCAAGAAAGTGGACGGACTTGGTCAGTCTGTCCACAATGACCCATATGGCATCACGATTGGAGCTGGTTCTTGGCAAACCCGTGATGAAATCCATGGTCATGTGCTCCCATTTCCACTCAGTTATGGGGAGACCTTGTAAAAGACCACTATGTAACACCCCGCCTATCATTGTGCTAAAATTATTTGAAAACTCTATTTATTTGGATCTTTAGTTACCTTAAATTTAAATTAATTTACGATGTTCTCGAGATTCGTAATTTTAATATATTTTTATTTTAATTTTTATTTATTTTATTATTTTTAATTATCATTTCCCATTTCTGTAACCCCTTTATGCTTGCAGCTTCTTCTTCCCTAAATGATAGTAGCTCATATGAGTTTTTCAGACCCGCAAGCCAACGCTGCAACCAATTTTTTCCTCTATGATTGGGAGTTATTTCTTGAACTTAGGAGTGTTTATCAATAAGGTAAGCAAAGAGGTAGTGTTTTTTTTATGTAAATTATTGGTTTTCTAGCTTTTAATCGGTAAATCTTTTAGTAAATCGTGCATGCATGTTGTTTTTGGTTTACTGAAAGGTGAGTGTGTGTTCATACTTTTTTTAATATTTAATCTTTTTTTTTTGAATTATTTGGATGATGAAAAATTTAATGGAGATTCAATTAATTGTAAATTATTCAAATAAATCATACAATAATTAATTAAAACATCATGTAATATTTGATTTAGATAAAAAAAAATATGACAATATTATTATTTGTGAAACATTTAAATTATAATAGAATAGTTTAAGAAAAAATTTTAAGGGCAAAATTGAAAAAACACAATAGAAAAGTTGTGAAGAAATCACTTTAGAGCATAAAGGAACATTTTCCTATGGGAAAATGTTCAACTCTTATGGGTCTGAGGGATGTTAACTGAAGTGTAAAAGGGAAATATGGAAAAGATTACTTGGATCCAAGATAAAGGAAATATCAACTAAGATTTGAACACTTATATCTAATTTGGGATACTTTATGTATATTTACTTATACTAATATGCAATTTTATACCTTGTAAAACAAACTTTGGTGTTACTTTATATTTTGGAAGTTTTTAAATTTTCTTGCATGATCATAAAGGTTTGAACTTATAATAATATTAGAGTTAAGTTGACTCACATAAATATATGATACTTCGTATGTATTATATGTATATGTATATGTATATGTATATAATATGCGGGCCAAATTAATTTGCATGATCTTTTACAATTATTTTTTTATTTTTTTGTGATGATTTTGAAAATTTATTTTTAAGAAAAAATTGAATTTTTAAAACTTCATTTGTTGAATTTTTCATAGAAGGAAACTTGCTTTTTTTTTCTTCATATTTTTAGAGTTTTGTGAGTGAATTTTTATGCAAATTTTTATAGTGATTAATTAAAAGTTTCAATATAATAGTTGATGGAAAATTTATGATCAATTAATAATGAGACAACTCTTGCTCACTAGTAAATTAAGTAACCTCTATAGTAATAACTACTTTAATCAATTAAAAGTCATATATCATAAAAAGTTACTATATCTCATAAATCGAGTTTAAAAATCATATCAGTATTAACTTGATCGCCAAACTAAGTGAGCTTTGCATGACTGTGTTTAATATTTTATTTTAGATATTTGCTTAAGTATTTGGTATTTTGAACTCTTAATGATAATCAATTAATGAAGATTATTTAACACACTTATAATTTATGATTGATTATTAAAATATGATAATCATATATATATATATATATGTCTTTTTAAAGATGGATAATTTCTTAATCTTTTGTTAAAACTTGAAAACAATTGATAATTGTTTAAAATTTTATTTTTTCTCCTATAAAAATCAATTTCAATTTACATTTTGAAATTTTTACCTAATTAAATTTTTAATTTGATTTGTTATGATATTTCGATTTATTAACACACTGATTTTTAAGCAAAATTTTTATTATTCTGTATACTTCAATAATGGGGAGATCTCTTAATTACATAAAATATTTTATGTTCTATTATTGCATTATCATTAGCGATATGTTTGTAAAATATTTTTAAAAACCAAATAAAGTAAAATAAGTAAAGACTGAATTTTACACACACACACACACATATATATATATATATAATAGCTTATAGCTTATTGAAGGAGTGATAAAGTGAAATATAGATTTATTAAATCTACTCCAAGAACTCTTAACTTTCAAGTAATGAACTCTAATTTTATTGTAGATTCCTATTCTAGGTAAGTACTACAAGATCTCATATATTAAAACTCGTGGTTATGGACTCGAATCTATTAGTATGCAATATTTTTTTTCTAAATAAAATTCTTTAGTATGTAAAAAACTAAGAAAATACTTTTATTATTGTGTAATCCTTTTTGGTCCCCATGAACGAAGAAGACTAGGCTAGTCTAAAGATGGTTATTGGTTCAAGCACGCTAGAGGGGTTGAATTAACCGAAACCAATTTTCCAATAGCTAAATACTTCAATTGTTGAAGAATCAGAACTTGAGGATTATTATTTGGTTCAAGCTCTTAGCCCTGAGAACCATCTTGAATGGTTTGCATGTTAGTAGCAGTAACATTTGAATTAAAAAGGCTAACTTTAGTGATAGCGCAACCCTCACTTACTTAAAAGCTTTTGGATTGGTTGGGTTATTATCATGAAAGAAAATCAAAGCATTATTTATACCTTCAGCCATCCAAACATTCACCTCAATAAGTGCATTTTGAACAAGCCATTTTGATTCAGATGATCGGTTCAGTGATAGATGTAGACAGTATTAATAATATTGGTTCTTAGGACATAAGACATTACCGGTGATAGGTCGACACAAAGTTCCTTATTTACCACTTTGCATTTGTAATGAGTATGACTTTGTCCTCTACAATGCGTGCATAAATTAGGTATTCAAAAAGAAATGATTTTTTACTATTGATCCATACATAGTAAATCCAATCTAAACATGATTTTAAAGATTTTTTTAGAAGATCAACTTTTATATAAACTCTAGTTATGTTGTTTGAGAGATTAATTAGATTAAATTTATATATTTGTTAAATTAATTAATTGTCCAAGTTTATTGTACGTAATGAAATATATATATAACACAGAAGGATTTTTCCATACCACCGACATTAAAAAAAACTTTGGTCAACCAGCCATATTAGTATAAAACACTAATAAAATACTTTAAGGTAAAAAAATTTAAAATTATGTAATATAAGGAAACACAATAATTTACTCTGACTTAAATATGTGACTATTTATTTTTAGTTCATTAGACTTATATTAAACTCAATCTAAGTTAAATAATAGTTTATTAATTTTTCTATTTGAAATATAAAATTTTATTTTATTTTTACTTTAAATATATGGTATTAATTTACTTATTTTGATATATTTTGAAAAAAAAATTTCAAAACCCTATTTACTATTTTTATATGCACCTAAACCAACGAACTACTATCATATCTTCAAACTATCATTTAAATCATCATAAAAAATTTTCTCAAGAAAAACCAAAGAAAAAAATCATCAAATATAATATAAAAATTAAATTATAAAAACTCAAACATAATTGAATATTTTTTTTTTTGTAAACATGCTTATATATACAAACTCGTAGTACAACGCCTAGTGAAAACAGTGATCACGTCCTCCAAGAGCCAATCAGATTGCACCTGTCACTCACTTCCATGCTCGACTCGTGAGATAATCATCGTCCCCAGGCCGCATACTCGCATTAAATTCCCAAAATGCCCTTCCGTCATTCGCAAAATTTCAAGTTCTCTCTTATATGCAGTCACCAACCTCATTTCTTCTCTTTTTCATCGTACGAAAGAGAGCAGGAGAGGGAGAGGGAGAGGGAGAGATAGAGGGAGGAGTATAGGTCGGGATTCAGGTCATTGAGCATTTGGAACGGGAAACTAGAGAGGGGAAGAGCTCCGACTTGCAGGTAACGAAGCGACACGGGAAAAGAGCGCTTGAATTGTACTTGCAAAAGTTAGGGTTTTGGGAGGGTAAAAAAAATCGAGTTGTTAGACTTTGGATTGGGGGAACAGCGTCTAAGGGAATTAGTTATTTCGGATTTCCGAAGATTGTGTGTTTTTTATTGGTTATGATTTATTTTTTGGTGATCAATATGTGCGCGCCATGTGAGTGAAACTACTGCTGGGGGCTGTCTAGGGCTTGTGTGTGTGTTTCAATGGGGAGCACGGGTGAGCCAGACCGAAAACGGCGTCACTTTAGCTCCATATCACCAACTGCTGCTGCTGCCGCTGCCGCCAAGAAGCAACCATTCTGGCCCTCCTCCGAGGACAAAAAGGTTGATCTTTGTACTTTATCTTTTATAACCTTTCTTTTTTTGGCTTCTTTTTCTGCTCCAAATAACTGGTTGGTTATGTAGATTGTTGATGCAGGAGTCTGTCATTCTGTTAAGTTGGAGTAAACAAGTTTTGCTGAAAGTTCCTTTTGCTTGTAAATAATTTTGCATTATTAATTTGGATGGCTATCTCTCATTTGTTGTTGGATATTGCGATTTTTTGTATTTGGTGTTGTATAAATGCTTTGGGATACATAATTCTGGTCGATTTTGTTTTGTAGCCACCTTAAACCGAAGTTCTTATGTATTTTCGCATTTATTCTTTTTCTTTCGGTCATGGTTTTAATAGAGGACAGATTCTTTCAAAATTATGCAGGATATTGTGAATCTCTGGTCTCTTTTCTAGGTTTAACGATATCTGAAGCATGTATTTTTTTGAATGATTTGCTTGATTTATTCCTTTTTTGCTTTTGCTTCTAAGATCTTGTCCGTTTTGCTGTGCATTCTGCATGCGTTGCTTTTTTTGTTATTTGTGGCATAGAGAAGATACTGGTTTGATATCATATCTTCGATATGATATTTGCTCAGAACCATTATTGATGCTGTTAGAAATCCTCTTTTCCTGTAACTGTGGGAATCCTGCGAATGTTATAGTCCAGGATTGAATATTATGTCAAAAACTTGAGATTGATGCTGAACTATTAGTTTGCAAATTTAATTTGCTCTTCATTTTCTTCATCTGATTTCAATATATTTGGATATTACAGAAATGGTGATGTTGATCTAGAATTGGAGTTTCTCCAAATTTCCTTGTTAATTGGTGGATAGGCTGGTGTATGAACATTAAGAAACCGTAGATAAGGAAATTTCTTAGTTTGTATCTTGCCATGGGTAACAACTTACGTGTAAATTTTTTGTACATGGATGGTGCCCCCTTGGCACCATTACTTCAATACAAATTTTACACTTTTATTTAAAAAAAAAATCTTGTCATTGGTAACAAATCATTTCCCTCTATTTTGATCAAGTATCTAGAAAATTTTTCACTCTTGACATGTGCCCATGGAGCTAGTTAAAAAACATTGTTTTTACCTGCATGAGGTTGCAGTAACCCAATTGTCTCCCTAATATTATATGAGAGAACTTCTTTGTCGGATACTTCTGATGTACCGTTGGTTCTGAACTTCTAGCATTGCAAGTATGTAGGCTATGTTTGGTTGCATGAAGAGAAGAAATGTATGTTTGAAAAAGCTTTTTTTTAGTTGCTGTGGTTAAGAGTTTGCGTTACAAAAAGCCAGTTTAGTGTTGGGGATTCTGTCTTCCATAAAATGTTACGAAAGATGTTCTACGTAATATCCATGTTTGCTAACAATGTTTTTGAAGATATCATGAGGAGAATAACTTGTTTGCATTGCATTTAAGGAAAAAAATTAGTTGTTTGAATATTAATAAATTTTAATCCCATGCAATCTTTTCAGTGTATTTGGTAATTAGTTAAACTCACAATTTGCTTTCCTTGCATTTCCATGAAATCAAAATTTATTTCTTTGAGATAGCAATTTCATGTTTGATTTCCCAAAAGAGCTTAATGTTTAGTATGTTCAATTTAAAAAATTGAAAAAAAAATAATAAATGTATCACTAAACTCTAATTTGGTAAAAGCAGGATTAAACTTTGGAAAAAAAGCAACTCCAACTATTAAACAAAGCTGTAATATCTTGCGCTTATGCTTGGCTTCTAGCCGTTCATTTGAGCTTTATGTACTTGATTAGAGGATTCTTTCTTAAAAAAAGATTTAATAGTTTAAAGGATATATTACCATGAATAATTCTACCATTAGCTGGATGAATATCACTTTCGTTTTCTTTTCTTTTTTTATTAAATGTTGAGTATTTTACTTTACTCTTTTTTGGAATTCTTATTTTTTTCTATGATACAGCTTGATACTGCAGTTCTTCAATTTCAAAACCAAAAGCTCACTCAAAAATTAGAGGCTCAGAAGGTTGAGTCTCGTGCTCTCGAGAATAAATTTTCTCAATTGAAGGAGAAGCAACAGCCATATGATTCCACATTAAAAGTGGTGAAAGAGTCTTGGGAAGGGGTACTAGCTTTATTTGTCTCTTTCTTTATGGGATATTTGTATTTGACTTCTTATTGTTCCCAGAATAGTGGAGGGAAGGACAGTGGATTATATTTAACTTTTTCTACATGCGATAATGTATGGTACTTGATTGGAATTGATATCATGTTTTTATAATAGGTGTTAACTGAACTGGAATCATGTTCTATTTGTGTGAGGGAGATGGGCAGTGGAGGAAGTTATCGGCACATATTGAACGAGGAAGGTGAGGATTATCTCCTTACTCATTGGTTGCTTTCTTTCTTTCTATCATTCTGTTACTCTTCTTGATGGTGAACAATGTAACTAAGTTTTTTGCTAAATATTTTCCATTTCTTATAGTCATTATGCTCTGATTTCATGATTCTTATTTATTTGTTTTGGTTTTCATTCTCAAATGTGGATGTTTTTCTCTTATACCAATTCCATTATGAACTGGATTGATTTGTGGAAGAATACGTGCTGAAAATGCTATTTGGGATTTCTCCTCAGATGGAGGTTCATCTATGTCAGAGGACGCTTTTCTTAGTCGACTTATAGCAACAGGTGCCACTGAGAATTCTTTCAACAGCTGCCCTAATCAGATGGAAGAAGATAGAGACATGGCTTCAGAAAAGATTAAGAATATTCTATCTAATTTAGTAGCTGCTATTAATGACCTGTGGCATCTAAAGGATGGGTTGTGTGATGCAGTTTTGAAACAGCTTCCAGAAGATGGTACGGTAGTTGGAATTTATTTTGGTGATTTCTATTATAAGCCTGTTTCCTTGATGTTGACCCTTGGTTTCTTGTGGGTACTGCTCTCTTTACTAGGTTTATGCAGGCAGAAGGCATTGAGAGAATTACAATCAGAAGTTAAGAAGTTGAGATCGTCTCTAAGTGATCTTCATTTGAAGCATAGATTACTATCAACTGAATTTTTTAACCAAGCAGTCATCAATGCAAAAAATAAAGCTAAGCTTAAATGTTTAAGAGGTAATTTCTAACATAGGATTTGATTGATCTGACCTCTGAACAAATTCAGTACTCATGTATGTATTGCAAACATTTAAATGATAGGATTTACCCATGCATATGCACGTTTACATCTTTATATATGCAGAAAGATAAGCATGTGTTGTCTTGCTTCATATAAGATAGACCTAGGTGTTCAAAATGCAAGTTGACAATGTGCATGCAATATCAGTACACATTTTATCTACATATTCAACTAGTCATGCATATCTACGAAGATGTGCAGACATGTGGAGTTAGGATTATTATGCAAATAAAATTGAGGTGACCAAGAACAGAAAAATTTGGGTGCCATGGGAAGGGATCACTTAGACTGGACCTTCTAATAGTTTGGGAAATTCTGGGCATTGGAGGGGATTGATGCTGATCAGAAAAGGAAAAGGATCATATCCCTTTATCCCGCTGGTCTTTGGTGATCTAGAGGGAAAGGAAGTAGGGTGCTTTCAATAGTATAATTTCCTCTTTCCAAAGGAGTAGGGACAACTGGCTCCCAACCCTAAGCATTTGGTTCAACTATTGTCTATCTGCCATGAGGTGGTTAATGAGATAGATTGTATCTAACGTGTATTCTTTTTTTGTATATAAGTTTCTCTTACATTTTGTTTGATTCAAAGAATTCCATCTCAATTCAATGCATAAATCCTATTTATTTGATATGTACACAATAATGATAACTTACGGTTTTGATGCATGAAAAAATTAATTGTTCTCTCATCTTCAATTCTGTAAACCATAAATTTGGTATTTTCACTTGTCAAGTAAGGAATCACAAAAGCACCAAATTCGACGTATACATGGAATTAACTTGGAGTTAGACTGAAAATTTCATTCAAATTTCTATCATATTTCAATTTTATTTTCATTTATATTCTATTTTTTTTTTTGGAGATAAAAAGTGCTTTCCACTTCTATTCTATGGAATTGGAATTTGAACTAAACTCAATTCTTTTGGAGATAAAATTTGAACCAAACTCAATATTCTTGTCTTCTGATTAATATTACTTCCTTTTTTGTTAGAAGAACATTTTAGCAATTTTTCTTGAATGATGTTTTTCCTTCACGTTTTTCTATTACATAGTACTTTGACACATCTTCTTTTACATTGTATAGTCTTTTTAAGAATTTACTTTAGCTTTTGGCATATGTTGTTTGGTTAAAAGTATTTGTTTTTTTCTATATCATTTATTATCTGATTGTATGCTTTTTGGACTGTAAGACAAAGTTTGTTTCTTTTGACAATTGAGGGCACTATTTCTTCTTTGCTAGTCTCTCTAATGCAGGCAGGAAGGCCCTAAACTGGAATAATTGCAGGGTTAAGAAATATTTTCAAAATGAGTATGTAAAGATAATGTTTTATATGTTATTAGGAACATATGATGTAAAGAATTATTTAAGAAAATTGTTTAATGTCCACGTACTTTGTGGTTTCTATTCTAGACTAGGTTCTTACGAAGGCTTCCCATTATGCTAGATATTATTCTGTTTTGGATGTACAGGCTGGTGCCTAGTTGTTAATTGTATTTAGAATGATTAAAGTCCACGGTCCTAATGAAGTGGTGGGTGTTTGTACAAACACACCCAAAGTGATTATGCATAATTTTCTATCTCTGTGCGGATATTTTTGGTTTGCTGGGTTGTGTTTGGTCGAGGGGTTTCTTCTTCCATGGTTTAGCATGCAATTTCAGAGCCCAGGGCATTTTCTTTGTATATGGGTAGTCTTGTAATTTTCAGTTTTCTGCTTCCTTTATATAAAGAAAAATCGTACTTGTAAGATCAAGTCCCTAAATAGTTAAGGTGGTCCAGTTGATTCCACAGCGTACATACATTGCTGAACATCATTAAACATTCTCAGTAGTCTCTCTTTCTCTTATATTTAATCTATGTGTGCTACATGGCTGTTTTATCTGTTTAAGGGCAGATTTATTTGATTAAAATTCAAATATTATTGAGAATTCAAAATTATTCTTGAGATCGAAAGATCTCTGATTTTTGTTATTTATTTTTCTAAAGTTCTCATTCGAGCTCTCTTTTTCTGACATTACTCTCTCTAAATTTATGAATGGCTGACTAGGCTCCAAAAGATAATAGATTTTGTGTTGATGGGAGGTCAATAAATGATGACACAAAAATTATTTATTTGATATTTGTAGAGGAGTTCAAGATTGTGATTGCAGAATTAGAAGAAATTCATTGTAAATTATCAAGTCTTAAAGCAGAAAAGGATTCAACGAAAGGAGCATTTTTCCCTGTCTTAAACCTTGGAAATAAGCCTCTTGCTGGCGATAAGGCCAGAGATAAACAAAGAGAAGTGCAAGATATGGAACTGGCCCTGAAGGAGCTAACGGTAATCTGCTTTCCCCATTATATCTTTGGTTTATTTTTTGGGAATTGCTTGTGGAACGGATAATGTTAACATTTTTTTGAGTTTCACAGGATCAAGCTTCAGGTCGATTATGGGAACTTAGAGGTTTTCATGAGGAGAGGATAAAAATATTGGAACAGTTATCTAATTTTCAGGTTAGTTTTTATATCTCGTCGTTCATCTTTTTATAAAGGTCTTGCTTATTTTTCTTCTAGAGAGAACTTAAATGCAGCTCTACTTGTTCTGTAATATAAATCGAATGGGGATATGACAGAACAAGTTGAAGAACATAGAGGGTATTTCTGCTTCTCAAGCATACCTCTTGGTGAAAGATCAGCTAGAAAAGTCTAAATCAGAAGTCCTCCAGTATCAGGCTTTACTTGAGAAACTACAGGTTGTAACTGGTCGGTAGTTTCATTTATGCCTTCGTCTTCACTATTTTTTTGCAAGGATATGGTTCAAGTTCTGACTAGTGCTTCTGGAAATTGTAGGTTGAAAAAGATAACCTTGCTTGGAGGGAAAAGGAGTTGAATATGAAAAGTGATTTACTTGATGTTTCTCGAAGATCTTCTGCAGTTGCTGAATCCCGAATTGCTGATCTAGGATCGCAGATGCAAAAACATATTGATGAAAGAAGTAGGATTGAAGCTAAGCTGGAAGAGGCCTCAAGAGAACCAGGTAATAAAAAAGTTTTTTCCCTTTGGTTTTTGTACAATCCTGGTATCCCTCCTTGATGGGTTCCATGCGGAAAATCTGACTGAAGTATTTTGAATTTTAGGAAGGAAAGAAATTCTTTCAGAATTTAAAGCACTAGTTTCTTCATTTCCTGAGGAAATGAGTGCAATGCAAGGTCAGTTGAGTAAGTACAAAGAAGCTGCTGTAGATATTCATTCACTGCGAGCTGATGTGCAGTCTCTTTTCAGTATTCTTAATAGGAAGGTGGGCTTTGTGTACCATATGAGTTATAGTCAGTCTTGGATTCAGTTGATAATTTGTCTATCTGAACAGGCAAAAGAATGTGAAACTATATCTGCAAAATCTGCTCTCCAAATTTCTCAGATACACAAGTTGCAAGCTGCGGTATGATAAATTGCCTCTACTTTGATTTAATGGTTTGTAAGTAGAGGAATATGATCACAACATAAATATATATTTCAAAAAAACTGATCACTGAATAAATAATTATTATTGGATATTGAAGGTTGATCATACCTAGAGTAATGTTTATAATGGGCTTATTCTAGTAGTTTTCTTGCTTATGCTAGTATTCTTTTATTAACTCTACAGTATTTTGATATATTTATGTAGCCTTTATTTCAAAAAATATGTATTTATGTAGGCTAAAGATTTGAAGGATAGTGATACGGAGTTGAAGTTGATTTTGGATATGTTTAGACGTGAGTCCACTGATTCAAGGTATATCTAAAAACAATGGATCTCTCTCTCTCTCTCTCTCTCTCTCTTGCATTTGTGTTAGCTTAAATATGGTAAGGTGGCTGATTAGCTTTCAACATTTTATGTTGAATATTTCAGAATCTTTTGGTCCTCCTTTTCTTCTTTTCTATGTTTTTTAAGTTAAGGGTAGGACTTAGTTTCTGTGAACTTAAAGTTCACTAAAGCTTAGAGTTTCATGAACTAAAAGCACAAGAGAAAATAAACCAGTCCAGATAGCTCTAAATTTGTTGTAGCATTGCATTGTCTTCTCATGCTGCTGAGTTAAATGGGAACTGTGGGATGTGGAGTCATAGGATGTGGAACACGTACCTGCTTTTTTTTTTCTTTGTTTGGTTGGGGGTGGAGGGTCGGGGGTGTTTTGGGGTTTCCCAGACTACACTGCTTAGAATCTTGCTTTGCAACTGCAGGGTTTTGATGGAGGCTAAGGATCTGGAATACAAGGCTTGGGCCCATGTTCAAAGTTTGAAATGTCCTCTTGATGAGCAAACACTGGAGCTGCGGGTTAAGACTGCAAATGAAGCGGAAGCCATATCCCAACAAAGGCTAGCTGCTGCAGAAGCGGAGATTGCTGACCTGAGACAGAAGTTGGAGTCTTCTAAAAGGTAAATTTTCAGTTGATTTAACTTTTGTAAAACTAGTCTATATTGGTGTTATCTCCAAATCTATATCTGAGTTTTTCCAATGTATATTCCAAATTCAAAAAATGTCTTGTTAACCTGCAGCTTCTGTATGTGAAGATGATTTTATACATTTCTCTCTTCTCTGTTGCATCTCTAGTTACCTATACCATTTGGAAAGTCTTTGTTCCTATGTACGGGATGGAATCGGTTCAAATCCAAAACCTTATTTGGGTGGAGTTTATGAAACAATTCATGTTTTCTTCAGATGACTTACATGACTTTTTTTTTATAAATTTCTAATTTTTAAAATCTTTTATCTTGTATGTAAAAAGGTCCATTGACTGCTTATTTCAGGGACATAAGTAGGTTTTCTGATGTGCTCAAATCGAAAAATGAAGAAAATGAGACCTACTTATCTGAAATAGAGGTTAGTTCTTGTTAGCCAATGCAATACTTTGTTTTTGTAGAAGACTCTTGTGGAACATCATCGATATGTTTTTTTCCTCCAGACAATTGGACAGTCATATGATGACATGCAGACACAAAACCAACAGCTCTTGCAGCAAATTACAGAGAGAGATGATTATAACATCAAGGTAATGAATCTAGCTTGTTTTATTTATGCGAGTTTCTGCCTGTGCGTGGTTTGTGTGGATAATATGTGACTGCCAAATCATCTATGTTGTTGGACTCGGGTACAGGGGTTGAATACAAGTGTTTGGCTTGGCAGTTTTCATAGTTAAAGATTTGAGGACTTGGCAGTGAGACTCCAAAAATTGGATATGGGTACTTGTACTTCTTTGATTAAGAATAAAACAAAGAAACCAACTTGCTACCAACTATGACTCAAACTCATTCTGTTTGCTGTTTCCATGGGTCTGACACCCTGCTTTTTTTTGTATTAAAACATTTCTCCCTTTCTTTGAATTGAAGCTTGTTCAGAAGCTCCAAAGTGGAATGTTTTCTCATCCCGTGCTTCCTCATTATCTCTTGCCTCATCATTCTCTAGTCCAACCAAAACAATTTTTTGCACATCCCTTGGTGCAAATGGTTCGTTACTTTTGAAACAGATGCCATTCTTTCTCGTCTTCCATTTCCTTCCTGCTCCATTTCTTGATTGCTTGTGGCAGGTTGGATGCTCGTTGGTTGCTACTATTCTCTGGTTTCCTTTGCTCGTCCCTCCTCTTATAAACCCTTGCCAAACTCATGGCAGTAGTGATGCCGCATGGTTGTTATAGGTCGACTTCAATAGTGATATATATTCTTGGAGATTGCTGATAAAGATCTTAGTTTCTTGCTCAGAGGTGAGGGCTAATTGCACACACAGAAAGTTCCTCGAAAGCACTAGTGGTACTCAGCAACCATCCCTTCTTGTTTCAATCTAACCAGTTCTCTTAATTTGTTTATGTGTATAACAACATTTTTATTATCACGAGATACATTAGTACCTGCAGATTATTTGATTAGAATGAAATTTGGAACGGGTATACTTGACGATATGAATCATTAATGGGGAGTATTGCCTCATTGTTTCTACTAACTTAACAGCCCTAATTAACGTTCTTTTAAATTAAAAACTTATGTAATCTCCATTACTAATCCTTTGTGTATTTTGGTGTTCCTAATCATCCTCTCATTTTTCCTTCATCCCCTGCTTGGATTACATGTATGGTAACCTTATACAAACAATAGCGAAACTCCATGAGGAGGATCTTTTAAACCCACTTCAAGCCAGGATGACTAATCAACTATTCTTGGGTCTTCAGCGTATGTTTACTTCCACTTAACTCTTATACGTAGGAAATGAGATTTAATTCTTGATTTTTACTACCAATTTTTAAGTTGTTTTCTTTCACTCATATAACTATCTTCTGCGGGCCGTGTCTAAGGTTGCAGTAGGATTTAAATTCTTCCCAAGAGAACTTTGATTAGTGTGCAATGATCATGTCTGTCGGTTTCAGTGAAAAAATTTCTTTAACCGGTTTTAACCGAAAGTAATTGAACATAGCCAACCGAATTTGCACCTATAACTGAAGTTGAACTGACTAAATTATCTGTCAGTTCGGTTATTAACTGAAATAACCAAAATACATGAAATATATGTAATTCCCTCTTCTTTTACTCCTTGTTCAGGTTTAAGTAGCTGGCTATAAGGAACAATTTTTTAAGTATCCAAGTACTTCAATCCTTACGGAAATTAACAAGTATGGATCCATTGTAGCATTATCTATAGTAATTACGGAATACAAGTTCCTCAATTACAAAAATTAACCAGCCACATGAATTGTATCCAGACAAGTTCCACTAATTAAACAATCTCGTGTAAAGACAAAGTTCAAGTACAAAAATTGATAAGAGTTCCTCAAGTATACAACCCTAACTTTTTGGACTCGTTACATCACATCACGGCATCATCCACATGAATTAACAATATTATAACTTTGAGAGTCTGAATTACCTGATTCAAGTGGAGGGTGAGAGTGGAGAGTTGGAGACTGAGGGAAGAGGGAGAGCTTCTATGGTTCTGCTGTCCTGGTCTAGACAGCTCACAGCTGGACCTCCTCTGGTTTGACTCAGAGATACTGGGTCTGGGGAAGTGAGCTCAGTGAGGGCTGAGGCTGATGGCGAGGCCCCGAGGGGTCACTTGAGCCTTGAGGCGTTGCTAAGGGACGAGGACTGGAGGTGGCAAAGGGTTACGATTCACTTGAAGCGCTGTTGAGGGGTGAGAGCTGAGGGTGCGGAAACTATGGGTGAGGTGAGTCGATTTGAGGGATTGAGGGTTGAGCTCAGCTGGGGGGTAAATTATAATTATATGTTATATATTTATCTCATATATAGTTATAATTTAAATATTAAAAATATATATTGATTATTCCTTTTAGATTAACTGAACCAGTTAAATTGACTTAGGACATTGAATCGATGTAACCGAATTGGTTTGCACTAACCAATTAGGTTTGTACCAGTTAGATTGGTTTGGTTCAATTCGTGCTCTCCCCTACCTCTAATTGAGTATGCTCTAACTTAAAGAGTCATAGTGGGCATTGTCTTCAAGGTGAAAAGGGGCTAAGCTCACTTGTCTTCTTAGGTTGTCCTTTGATGTTGAAAGAAATACTTTCACCTGTTAATCGACTCTAGCAATTTGTTGAGCCATCATATCTAGAAAAGTATAACCTTGTGGATTGTGGTACCGCACTTCTCCCTTCTGTATTGTTTTTGGAGTCGGCTAGCTTCTAGTCTTTTCTTTTTGTTGAGCGGATGGTGTCGCCAGTCTCCCTCATAGCTGACAATTTCCAGGATAAGTGAAAACCTGAGTGATGTGTCTGTGCTGCACTCTTCTGAGCTGATCCTCCTAGTATTGCTTCATGAACGTCTCAAGCTGATGTTGGAAACTCTTGAAGCCCTCCATGACTATGCTCTGATAACAATTTGTCAGGGTCCCGGGCTCTAGATCTGGTCACGGAGACTTGCTAGTGTGAAATCCTGAAGCAAGTAGTTTTCCAAGTTTGCCAGTCTATGATGAGGCTCATCTAAGAGAACCTCCAATCTTTTAGAGAATAACTTTTTGGGTTAATAGCTGTTTGATTTTGTTCATGATAATAGGCACATTTACAGGGAAGCTAATTGAATTTGATCCCTTATGCAATTCTAGGAATTATGGTTCTTGTATTGTTCCAAGTCTTAATCTAAATTTAATTATAGTTCTATGAATCATAGTCTTAGTTTTATTCCAATTTCCTAAACTAAATCTACATCTAAGTACTTGATAGAAATCCTTTCATAATTCTAATTCTTGCTTAATAGACATCTTTAAATGATTCTAATTCTCATTAGTTCCTTAAAGAAACCAACTTCCTATCTAATTGTAGATTCAAACTCCTTCCCATTTGCTGGTTTTGTGGGTCTCACATCTTATGTATTAAAACATGTGATAAGTCAGTTTATGCGTGATCATGAGAAAGTACATTTACAGGCAGCTTATAGAATCTTGGGCTATTTGAAAGGAAGTCCTGAAAGAGGGATTCTTTTCAAAAGAAGTAATGAGTTGGTCTTTGAAGCATAATGGAGGAGTCATAAGTAGCATGTTTTATTAGATCAAGTGCAAAAGCAGAATTCAGGTCTTTGGCTCCAGGGACTTGTGAGTTATTATGGTTAAAAATTGTTCTTGATGATTTGGAGATAAGATGGAGTAGTCCAATGAGGTTGTACTGCAATAATACATCGGCAGTAAATATCGCATATAACCTAGTACAGCAGGATCAGATGAAACATATTGAGGTTGATAGATATTTTAGTAAAGAATGGATTGATTTGCATGCCCATGTTCCAACCGGAGGTCAACTTGCAGATATTCTTACAAGAGGACCGAGTACTAAAGTGTTTCAGAGAATTCTTGGCAAGGTAGGAATGATATGTCCTATATGCATCAGTTTGAGTGGAAGTGTGGAAAAAGAATCGGTCAGCTGCACTTTAAACCTAATTAGCATAAAATCTGTATTTCCTAATTTTAGTGAATTGTGAATCTTTCCTAATGAGAGTTAAATCTGTATCTTTTCTGAATGAGTGGGATTCCTATGTTTTCAGTGATGAATTAAGTCACCATTCTCCTTAAATGTATCAGCTGCATAAATATCTTGTATATTTTTCATAATAATGCAAATATGTTCTCCCAATTTTCCTCATACACAAGCCACCTGTCATTATGTCCTTATCAGTAGGAACCATTGACTTGGAAGGAGGTTAGGCACGTAGCGAATCCACTAAGGCTTTCCTCCATTCAAGGTTGGTGTGCAACAATCTTGCTAAAGTTTCTCTGTCCAAGGCTGATCTGAGACAACCACTAACAGGAGCCACCAGCCATTACTTTCTGTTCCTCTGGGAAGCATCTTCTAAGAGCCATTACAGCAGGATCAGATGAAACATATTGAGGTTGATAGATATTTTAGTAAAGAATGGATTGATTTGCATGCCCATGTTCCAACCGGAGGTCAACTTGCAGATATTCTTACAAGAGGACCGAGTACTAAAGTGTTTCAGAGAATTCTTGGCAAGGTAGGAATGATATGTCCTATATGCATCAGTTTGAGTGGAAGTGTGGAAAAAGAATCGGTCAGCTGCACTTTAAACCTAATTAGCATAAAATCTGTATTTCCTAATTTTAGTGAATTGTGAATCTTTCCTAATGAGAGTTAAATCTACCATTGACTTGGAAGGAGGTTAGGCACGAAGCGAATCCACTAAGGCTTTCCTCCATTCAAGGTTGGTGTGCAACAATCTTGCTAAAGTTTCTCTGTCCAAGGCTGATCTGAGACAACCACTAACAGGAGCCACCAGCCATTACTTTCTGTTCCTCTGGGAAGCATCTTCTAAGAGCCTCCGTTGTTTACCACCGTCGAGTCCAAATAACTTCCTCTTCTTTGTCCTCCACACCCACTAAAAGATCTTTTCGGTCCCCTTGAAGCCTCTGCCTCCAAGACCTATAGAAGTTGCACCATGCTTGGAACAATCATCTGATCATAAGGTTGAAAAGGTTGAAGGAGAACCAAAAACGAAATTTCCTAAGAGTCTTTACGATAGTATTAAAATTTATGGTTACCTGACTCAACGTTAATACTTGAAGGCTAGGGGTTGGACACGAGGGCAAGGTTTGACCCCCAACAAAGAAAAGTAGAGAGAGAAAAGAGAAGTTGAATGTTGTATGCTACTTCATTACAGCTTTTACTGATTTCTTATTTTGTCTATAGTGTGTATCTCAGTGGCATAATTGTTATTTTTACTCTTTGCTTCCTCAATTTACTCTGTAAACTTCTGTGGCTAAAACTTTGATCAGATTGGTGGAATTTGCACATAGTAGAGTGTGTTTTTCAGAAGAAAATTGATTGTAACTTCCAATTTTATTAGCTTCCAATGGGTAAATTTTTTCTTCTTCCTTGTAAAAGTTCATGGATTGTGGTGGAATGATTTTTTCTTCTCATGAATGCACTCAGGGAATAGTGGTCTGAACGGTTCAAAACTTGCAGTGCTGAGTAAAGGATTATGTCAATTGATTCTTAGTATCTGGTCTTCTGTTATTTTTGCAGCTTGTTTTAGAGGGTTTAAGGGCAAGGCAGCTGCAGGATGCTCTATTGATGGATAAACGAACTATGGAAAGAGACATTCAGCAAGCCAATGTATTACTTGATTTCTTTGCCATGAGAGCTTCAAGAATGGAAGATCAGGTATACTATCATATTTTTCATGTAGAACTGACAGATTGAGAATTTGAATCCTAACTAATGGATGCTTTCCTTAGTTGAAATTTTGTTCAGAAGAGGTTCAGAAACTTGCAGAAGATAGATGTCAAAACTCAGAAACACTGGAAAATTTGCAAAAGAGATTGTTAGATATGAGAAGGTTATCTGATCAAGCCAAGGAATCACTAGAAGGATCACAATCTAAGGTCAAGAAAAGTCGATTGGCTTATATGGAGCTGCAGATAGAATTAGAGGAAGAGAGGTATATGAATATTTGGACCGGCCTTTCGTTCTCTTTCCAACAAACCTACCCTCTTTGTTTTTCTGTAAATTTTTGTGAACTGTAGTTTATTAAATGTATTTTCTATGTATTAGGTTCAACAAGAAAAGAATTGAAGAGGAATTGGAAATTTTAAGGAGAAAGATTTTACGGCTTCGGGCACAAACAGAAGGGCCCTCAGTTTTAGAAAAGCTTCGACAAGAACTTAAAGAGTACAAGGAAATACTCAAGTGTAATATCTGCGTTGAAAGGCCCAAAGAGGTATTTGTAATTGTAAATTTGATAATTTCACTTCTGGCATTCATTTCTCAATAGGCGGGCACTGAACCGAAGCCTGAAGATAGATATGTAAAAACCACTCTGAAAACTTATGCACTCCTCACAAGAACCTGATTTCACATTCGTTTATGGTTCCAAAAGCAAGTTTCTCCTCCTTGAATCCCCTTTACAAAGAAGAGCACAATTGAGTGGATGGGATCCTTTTTTTTTCTTTCTAATGCCGCCATTCCATAGTACCTCCACTATGCAGATCTAGTTGATAGTCACAACAGAGGTATCACATACAGTCTACAATATTCCAACTAGAGTTTTTGCTCTTCCTTATTGAGTCTTGCATTATAAATTATAATGACTGGCTGCCCTTTTGTCATGATAATTTAGTTTGATTGAAACTTATTTGTATATTTTGCTTGTCCATCACGGTTGTTAAATGCAGTTCTTTTTCACTTGTCTTTTTGCTTTCTGGTATACTGCATATTGATATATATTTTTTTCTGCTATTCAGGTTGTAATCACGAAATGCTACCACTTGTTTTGCAATCAATGCGTGCAAAAGATTGCAGAAAGTCGTAACCGCAAATGTCCAGCTTGTGCTGCGAGTTTTGGTCCTAATGATGTTAAGCCTGTGTACATCTGATGAGAGACCAGGGAAGCTTCTTTTTGTTGGTCATTTATTCATGAGACGGAGCTCTGCTATCTTCATCTGCATGTGACCGTCTGGAAGTGAACCAATTCTTGAACATGAAGCCTACAGGTTCATGTGTATTGTGTATTAGAGAATTGTTGAAGTAGGGGTTTGGAGTTTATTTAAATTTCTATAGGGGTTTGGGTGGAGGGAGGTGTAGCATCAATAGGAATTTCTTGATTTCCAGACTGCTGATCAACCATTGCAAATAATCATATAGATTTGATGGTTTGACGCTAGGTTGTCCTATTATCCAATTGTTTTGAGTCTAGTGTATTTATGCTATTTGTTTGTTGTTATATATATTTTCGGTCTGGGAAAACTGGAAATTTTTCATTTATTATTTGCAGATTTACAATGCTTTTACCAACGGGCATGGAGGTTGGTGATGGTATAATTAATAAATACCTACAAGGGTTAGCTTCAAAAGTGTATCCAGATTCCTGATCTGATGCTTAGAGTTTGCACTGATACTTTATCCAAGGTTTTCCTTCCCATCGAATGTCTGGAGCTTTATAGAAGTTGCTGGAACGGCATTTGGTACATTTGTTTCTGGAGAAATATCAAGGCATAGGTGAATATGACTGTTGCTAATCTTACATGCCTGTGATTGTAGAGTCCATCCAGATGCGTTGCTGGAGACATGTACATGCAATTGGAATAGGGTCGTGAAAGTTCTTTTTTAATTCATTTTCTTATGATGATATTATGCAATTGTAATTTTGGTAGCATTCTTTTCTCAAAAGGCTCGTAGTGATTTGTCTTTTACTTGGCTCTGCAATGTGTCCCCAGAAGGTAGTTTTGTTAAAAGCTGAAAATTGTTTTGGCAGTGTTAGGAGACGGAAATAGTTGTATGAAAGATGGAAACTAGGAATGGGAGAATGTGCAGCCAAAGTCGATTCCAGACTATTTGGAGGCAGATTTTGTTTTTCTTGAAAAAGTTTTCAACAATTTATTTCTGCTGCATATCTCGTATTGCATAACCCAGCACTAATTTAGTACTTTCCCTCCAAAAATAATCATTGAGTTTGGTGGCTGTGAATTTTGTGAATGGGATAGCTATTATTTTATAACAATTGCTGCAGGGAGGAGTTATGCCGATGTGGTTTTAAGTTTTTACTTGTCAGCGCAGGTTTTTGAATGGTGTTCTTGCACGCATGTTTGTGTGGATGCAAGCAGGTATAAACTCTAATGGTTCTTGAGTTGAATAACATTATAGGCACAAATACGTGTATATATATATATATATATATATATATATATATAAATGAGCGGGTGTATAAAATTTAGATCTCTGTCGCGGGTCCGTCCAATTTGGTTGCGTAGTTTTTGGTAAGAGCGTGATGAGTGATCTCAGTCCCAGACTCCCTTACATTTTTTCAGTAAATAAGCTGTCTTGTTAACGTAGCATATTATACTTACCCGAAATTTATCATATGTTTTAAAAGGAAACGTGTAAAGCTTCGTCGTACGTGGATGTTGATATTCATATTGAAGAGAATTCCAAAATTTAGGAATTACTTGCTTTTCAAGTGTTTCAGATTGATTGAAATCAACCTCAAGCAAATTAAATGGATTAAGTAAAGAAATGAAATTGAGATAGTAACATATTATTATGTTTGTATTTTACGAGAATAGCCTTGTTTTTTCAAATTTTGATGTGTTAGCAAATTCCTAGAACCATGAGGACAGAAGGATTCTAACTTCTGAAATAGTGGGACCAAAATCCGTCATCTTTACTTCAGGACCATTATATTTTACTGAGAGTTTCGGTTGTCGGCTCTTCTATCGTCAGGTCATCAACTTCCTCGACCTTGAACTGCTTATGCCCAAGTAAATGCAAAACGTTGAGCAATTTCACAAAAAAATTCTTCACTTGTATTTTCTCCTATACTAAGTTTAGTATTAGAATGGTACGAATAACTGAATTCTAAAAGAAATAGGTCCTTAGACCTACCTCTGGGGACACCTGCTCCAAGTTCTTGACATTAAGAGATAAATAGCTTATTGCATTAAATGCTTCAGAAAAAGTAGAAAAAATATTTTCAAGATATTTTAATTAATAATACCTCATACCTTATTGTGGACAAAGATGAGTTTTTTTTTTTTTCTGCAATAATGATTATTCTTCATATTTTATATTAAATTAATGCTAACTGTAACTATTGTAAGAAATTTTATTGTGTAATATAAACGTATTGTTTCTGATTTTGTAAAAAGCTTTCATCATACTCTAAAATAAGACGAAGGTTTGCTTTGGTCAGTGGTGGTTAACACCTAGTTCAAGAAATGGGTGGGAAAATTTTTGAATAAAATGGGAAAACAGTATATATATATATATATATATTTTTTTTCTTGATATAGAATGACAACAAAGAATAAACAATATTATATATTTCGCAAAATTATTATTTCAAATATGTTGAACTTATTACACAACTTGAATATTTCTAATTGTGTTTATCGTAAATGTTTGGGAAGTTAGTTGTGACTGAACTTGCTCACTTGCTTAACAGATCACTTCATGTCTCTTTTTTTTTTTTTTTTTTTCTCTTCTTTGCACAACCACAAAAAAAAAAAAAAAAATATATATATATATATATATATATATATATATTAGTTTTGATGAAATGACAAGTTATACTAATATTATTTTAAGTATGACTTTTATAAGAATAATTGTAGTAAAGCTAAAACAATAAAATCAGAGAAAATGGAAGATGCTATGCGTGGAGATTACATGAATACCCTTGTAAAAGAAGAAAAATAGAGGATGTAATTTCTCTAAAGTGAGTATTTTCACTTTTTGACTCAAAATTTATGTAAAGAATATTGAAAAATTGAATTTGAAGTTTTTAAATTTATTTTTCTATGTGAAGAATTATTTAAATACTATTTCAAAGCTTTTCCAAGTTGGAAAAATTTTTTAAATGAATTTATTTTGAAATATCTTTAAAATAAAATGATTAGGAATAAAATTAAGCTGGAAGGATTCGCGGAACAAAAATCTTTTGTTTTGTAAAAAGGAATAACAGAATGTTTTCTTTGTAAGAGAATGAAAAATGTGGTCTTATTGGTGCGTATGACAGATTTAAAAATGTAATTTTGGCATTTTTTCTGTGAAATAATTATTAGATTTTGCTTTGGAACTTTAAAAGGATATATCTAATTCATTTACAACAATTTAGAAGACAAAATGCTTTAATCTTTTTTTTTTTTTAATTTTTCATATTGAAATTTTACTCTTTAAGAGGGTAATTTTTTTTTTTTTGAAAACTATTGAACTTTCTTCTAAACTCTGATTTTTTTTGTTAATATCTTTATTTTTCATCTTTTAATATTTTTTTAAGGCTTTTGATTACTTTTTTGAAAAATCACTTTCCTTCTTTTTGTGCTTCAACTTGAATCATTTACACTTTGTAAGTGTACATTTGAGATTTTATTTTGATATATACTTGAAGTTTGAAAAGAAATATCTATTTTAGAGGAATCTTTTTGAGGTAAACTCTTCAAAAATAAATCTCTTGAGCCAAATATTAAAAAATCATTTCAACTACTTTTCGAGTTTCATACTTATAAATCTTACGTTTGTGAGATGAAAGTTTAAACTTTTTATTCTAAAAATCTTAGGGATTTGTAAGAAAAGACATGGACAACTTCTTGGGAGTTTGAGCTAGATACTTCAATAAACATTTGTAAATAATAAAACTAGACATCTTAAAGTAACATTTTTAAAAGATGAAGTTTGGTATCAAGATAAATAAACATTTGTAAGTGCTTAAGTTAGGTACTTACACAAGCATTTGTAAGTAGTAAAATTAGACATCTTAAGTTAAACATTTATAAAATATAAATTAGTTACCTGAAAAATTAAGTATTTAAAAAGATAGTACAAATAATTAAGTGGTTAAATTGAGTAGATGACTTAGCTGTATGCGAACGATTGCAACTCAATGAAAATAAAGGTTGCAATCTCATTATTCTAAGTCATAGATTACAACATTGCGTTTTAATTTATAGGTTGTGACTTATTTTTTTTAATCTTTTATTTAATGTAATTTTATATGTTTACTTTAGTATTTATTTAATACACTTGGTGCTTTAGTTGCTTGTTTACTTCAATTCATAATTACAATATTTATTGATTATTGGATACATCAATTCTTACATGTTGCTTATTGGATATTTGTTAGTTGATTTGGAAATTATTGTACACATTTCAAAGCCACATACCTTTAGTCGTCAATTGTCTTAATTATTTAGTAGTTGTTAAATTACATTAATTAAGTCTCATTTAATTGATTGTTACTCAAAGTTAAAAATAGCCAAAACTTTTAGAACTCCAATTCACAGTGTCATGGATTGTCTTATATATGTTTGGGCTAGGAACTAAAACATTTTTTTTTTTGTTTTTTACTTCATTTATATATTTATTCTTTCAAAAGTTATCAAATTAATTGGTTATGGTTAAAAGTGATATGATACTGTTAAAAATATATTGAGTTTTAATATATCAAATTAAAGTATTAGCCTTCTTTTTATGTTTAGAGACAAGATTTGTAATTCTTAATTTTATAATGGGTCAAATTAGGAATAAAAAAAATTAACAGGTAGGTTTGCCTATAAATATGCAGTTATAGTATCAAATTATATATAAGATTTTCTATTCTGACATCTCATTAATATAAATAGAGAGAGAGTGAGAGAATTCCAAACGACTACATACTAATTTAGAAGATCTACCGCATGAAGTGCAGTTTTCTTTCGCTATGAATTTAAGTATGCTTCTATTTCAAATCTAAATATTTTTTATTTAATATGAGCATAATGACTATTTTAGATTGAGATCTGGATATATTTTTATGAATTCCTTACAGATGGTATCAGAGCCACCTTATATTAAATCATTACGATTTTAATTTTCTTTTAGATTTGATATATGAATTTTGTGGAAAATTTTCTGATTCAATGTATGGATATATATGTTTTTTTATTTATTTTTGGATTGTTTTTTTTTTTTTTTAAATTTAGGAAACAAAATTTTGTGAGGCCAATTTGGACAATGAAGTGCGACCTCATAGTCGCCGCATAAGGAAAAGAAGAAAGGACGTGGAAAAATCTTGTTAAGTGGCAGCCAAAAGACTGCTGCGGTGGGACCGACACGATTCTGTAACTGTGCCAGTAAAGAGACCGCGACCATATGGCCATGGCACCGAAATGCTCAAGAAGGGCTGGTAGCATGGCGACCAATTTGCATGATCCCCCTCCTCGATTGAGTTGCTGCAAAGAAGGAAGAAAATTTTTTTTAGGGTTTCTTCTGTTTGGGCTCAGATTCGAGTTGGAGCCGCATTGGGGTGGGCCCAAAGACAGGAAAGGGAGGCTCGCACTCAAGTAGGCCCAAGGAACGACCCAATCAACCAAACCCTATCAACCTAACCCAATCAACCCCAATTCAATTTAGATGCGACCTGATCAACAGTAAACAATCAATGACAACATTGACAGATAAGAAAAATAAAAATAAAAAAAATTAAAGGGTCATTTATTTTATTTTATTTTTTATATAATTTTTTATATATCTTAAGGATATTTTGGACATTTATTTATTTTTCTTGTAAGGAACAATTTTGTTATAATTTTGAATTTAAATATTGATGTATGTATATATATTTTGAAATGAACCGATTTATATAACATGTCACTAAAATGACCTCTATGTGTGTTAAGTTGATTTATTTCAGAATGTAAACTATTATATGGACGTAATTTATGTGAATATTAATTGGTTCAAAAGAAGAAGATTAATGTTTAACATGATTGCATTATTTCTTATGGTAATAAATATATGATAGTTATTCGATTTTACATGTGAACTATAAATTGGCAAAAAAAAAATATTTATTATTTGATGTGTTTTTACTGTCAGTACTTGGTACTATGTCAAGATATCACTTACAAGTTAATATTATATCCAAAAATAAAGTTTTAATGGAGTGCTCGGTATCTTGAGATGAGATTTACCTTTATTTAAATTCATTATTATTATTTCTGGTTTAAAGATTTGTGTGAGTAATGGTTGTTTTGTTTGTTATTTGTTTTCTATGCAGTTTTTGGTTCTACTAAAAATATTTATGTGAATGTGAATTTAGTACCTATGCTGAATGTCATAAATTTAAGGCATGGTAAAAGAATGTTTCAATTATTCTTGAAGTTATAGATCTAGACCTTGTTTTATGGGTGGATGAACCTACTAGACTTACTGATTCTGTACCTGAGGCCAAGAAGGAGTTTTATAGGTGGAAATAATCGAACCATATAAGTATGATGATTATGAAATGTGTCATTCCAGAAACGGGGCACTATATATGATAAGATCACTACAACTAAGGATTTCCTTGAGGATCTATAAAAATAATTTGTTAATAACAAGAAGATTGAAACTAGTACACTCTTGGTAAACTTTATCTTGATGAGGTGCAAATGGAAAGGAAATATCAGGGAATACATTATGAAAATATCTCACATTGCTTCAAAATTTAAAACACTTAAGTTGGAATTATCTGAAGACTTGTTAGTGCATTTGGTTCTGATATCTCTTCTACCATAGTTTAGTCAATTCAAGGTGAGCTACAACTGTCAAAAAGACTCTTGGTCCCTTAATGAGTTCATCTCTCACTGTGTAGAAGAAGAGGAAATGTTGAAACATGAGAAGACAGAAAGTGCTCACTTAGCTACTATCTCAGAGGACAACAAGAAGAAGAAGGGAAAGAAAGATAAGAATGTTGCGGTTCTAGCACCATAGAAGAAACAATAGAAGGTACAAAATAAAGATATCTGTTTCTTCTATAAAGCTCCAGGTCATCAAAAAAGGCACTGCACCAATTATCACGCATGACGTGCAAAGAAATATATGATTATTAACTTTGCCTGTTCTGAGGTTAGTTTAACTTCAGTACTTAGACACACGTTGTGAATAGATTTTGATACAACAACTCACATTAGTGTGTCTATGTAGGATTGTCTGAGTTGTTGAAAACTAAGTGATGGCGATAATACTTTTATGTTGGTGTCGAAAAGTTAATAGAAGTTGAAGCGATTTGAATGTTTAGATTATTGTTAAGAATTAGTGTATATTTAAATTTGATTGCGATTTTTGTTGTATCGTCATTTAAATGAAATTTGATTTCTGTTTTTGCTTTGGACAAATTGGAATATTGTTCTTTATTTAGAAATGGAAAGTTAGTCTTTTTTATGATTCAAAATTAATTAGTACTATTTTTTTTTATCAAGATACAAGAATCTATATTTATTTGATACAGTTGTTTCTTTTAATGAATCCTTTCATGTGAGTACATAAGGTATAAAACATAAATTAATCAGTGAGAATTCTACTTCATTATGGCAGAAACGATTGGGTCATATCTCCAAAAGGAGAATTGAGAGACTTGTGTCAGATGAAATTCTCGATCCCTTTGATTTTGTAGATTTTGATATGCGTGTTAATTGTATAAAGGGAAAATAAATAAACATAAGGAGATTGAGTGCCTGCCAATAAGACTATTGGCATATTAAAATTTATACATACAAATATTTATAAATCATTCCCTACGATTTTTTAGAATGATCAACAATATTTTATAACATTCATATATGATTTTTTTTTATATAACTACCTTTATCTCATTCATGAGAAATCGCAGTCACTAGATATGTTTAAAAATTATAAAGCTAAAGTTGAAAATCAACTCAATAAAAGAATTAAAGTTGATAGATCTAACCGTGGTGGTGAATAATACTATGGCAGATATGACAGATTAGATGAACAATGTTTAGGACCATTTACTAAATTCTTAGAGGAATACGGTATCGTTCTACAGTATGCCATGATGGGTTCGTCTTGCATGAATGATGTTGCTGAAATGATAAATAAAACGTTTAAAGATATGGTGATGAACATGATTAATCATTCTACCTTACTTAAATCTCTTTGGAGAGAAGCATTAAAGATTATAATACATATACTCAACAGAGTTCCAACTAAAATAACTGCAAAGACTCCTTATGACCTTTGGATAGGCAAGAGCCTAGTTTAAAGTATTTACACATTTAGGGATGTCCAGTTAAGCTAACACCTTGTAGCTTGAATGAAAAGAAACTAAACTCAAGAACTATTAGTTATTATTTTGTTGGATATTCTGAAAGATCTAAGGATTACAAGTTTTATGATCTCACGATTAAGACAATTTTTGAGATAAAAAATGTCTAGTTGTTTGAGAATGTTGAGTTTGTGGGCGGAAAGAGAGTTCGAGACCTTGTCCTTGAAAATGAATAAGTTGATATTCGCTCGACTGCTATTGACAATGATTAGAATCAGACACTTATAGCTAACATTGTTTAAGAAGCAATTCTAGATTTAGACAATGACATTGTATCTCCCATTCATGCTCAAGAAGTTGTTCTAGAAGAACAAACTCCATAACCTCAAGAATCAATGCTATTAAGAAAATCTACTAAAGAGATGAGAAGTTCGATTCTACATTATTATATTGTATTTTTTTAAGAACATGAGATTAACATTGGAATGGTGGAAGACGATCCAATCAACTTCCATCAAGTCATGAAAAATTCTAATTTTCAAAGTGGATTGATGCAATGAATGAAGATATCAAGTCCATAAAGAACAATGACGTATGAGATCTTGTCCAATTACTTAAAGGTGCTCAAGAAGTTGTTCTTGAAGAACAAACTCCACAACCTCAAGAACTAATGCCATTAAAAAAATCTACTAAAGAGAGGAGAAGCTCAATTCTTCATTATTATATTGTATTTCTCCAAGAACATGAGGTTAACATTGGAATAGTGGAAGACAATCCAATCAACTTCCATCAAACCATGAAAAGTTCTAACTTTCAAAAGTGAATTGATGCAATGAATGAAGAGATCAAGTCCATAAAGAACAATGACGTGTGAGATCTTGTCCAATTACTTGAAGGTGCTCAATAAGTTGTTCTTGAAGAACAAACTCCACAATCTCAAGAACCAATGCCATTAAGAAAATCTACTAAAGAGAGGAGAATAAGATGATTATTTTTATTTTTTCAAGAACATGAGGTTAACATTAGAATGATGGAAGATAATCCAATCAACTTCCATCAAGTCATAAAAAGTTCTAACTCTTAAAAGTATATTAATGCAATGAATGAAGAGATCAACTCCATAAAGAACAATGCCGTATGAGATCTTATCCAATTACTTGAAGGAGCCCAAGAAGTTGTTCTAGAAGAACAAATTCCATAACTTCAAGAACCAATGTCATTAATAAAATCTACTAAAGAGATGAGAAGTTCAATTCTACATGATTATGTTGTATTTCTCCAAGAACATGAGATTAACATTGGAATGGTGGAAGATGATCCAATCAACTTCCATAAAGTTATGAAAAGTTCTAACTTCTAAAAGTAGATTGATACAATGAATGAAGACATCAAGTTTATGAAGAACAATTATGTATGGGATCTTATCCAATTAGTTGAAGGTGTAAGACTCATTATTGTAAATGGATATTTAAGACCAATAGAGACTCGAAACACGATGTGGATAGATACAAGACACATTTTATCGTTAAGGGCTTCACAAAAAAAAAGGACATTGATTATAAAGAGACTTTCTTTTTGGTTTCATCGAAAGACTCTTTTAAGACTATAAGGCTTTAGTGATATATTTTGACCTTTAGTTGTGTCAAATGAATGTTAAGACTGTGTTTCTCAATGATGACATTGATGAAACAATAATTAATAGTATAACCAGAAAACTTTATATTGGGCGATGCGAAATAAATAATTTGTAAATTAAAAAAAATCTATCTATGAACTTAAGTAGGCTTCTCGTTAATAGTATCACAAATTCCATCAACGTTTTATATTGTTTGGTTTTGAGACAAAACTAAGAGATTTCTGACAAAAAAATTTAAAATAAAAGATCTTAGGAATGTCTCTTTTATCTTAGGGATCCAGACATACCAGGATCATTCTCGGAGAATTATTGAATTATAATAAAAAAGGTATATTAAAAAGGTTTTTAAGAGATTTACAATGCAAGATTGTAAACTAAATGACATATTTGTATTTAAGAGAGATAAGTTTACTCCAAGTCAATGCCCTAAAAATGACTATGAGACTAAAAAAATGCAAGAGATTCTTTATACTTCAGTTGTAGGGAGTTTTATGTTTGCTCAGATTTGTATACGTTTGGATATTGCGTACATTATTGGAATATTAGGGATATATTTGAGTAATTCAAGAATGGATCATAAGAAAGCAGCCAAACGTGTCATGCACTATTTATAGAGAATGAAAGATTAAATGCTCACAGAATCTGACATCAAAAGCTCATCATTCCTCACTAACTAACCATGGTTGCCATTTTACAAATTTGATATAACAAACTTTGTTATCATTTGTTTTCTTTCTCATAACCCCCATCCCTTTTTCATTTTACAAATGCAGTCTTATTCATAAAAAAAGTTGTAAATTTCTTGTATAAATAGAATTGATTTCTCTCAGTAAAATATAGTTGAGAGTTGTCCAGTCATATTCGTCTAATATTTCTTCTTGGTATCAAAGCCATCCATTACTATAGATGATGTGAGCTCCTTCATTTTAGGTGGAAAGAAACAAGAAATAAACACCTCAAATATCAACATAGGGATAAAAATGTTAAACCTATAAGGAAATTTTGTTGCATCTTATTGCACGGTTAAGCTAAATCATGACAACTTTCTTTTATGGAATAATATGATTCATCCAATCATCATAGGAAATAAGATTGAGGGCTATATTGCATAATTCTTAAATTTCTTAAAAATAGTCAAGGTGGCGAACTTTTTTTACAAAATAGACCCAACTCATTCTATTGTAATTATCAACAAACACAACAAAATATAAGTCATTGTTTAGTTAAAGAATTCTCATAAAACCGAATAAATCAACATAAACTAGCTTAATCGGACATGATGTTCTTCTTTTCAATCCTTTTAGAAATGCATCTTGATGTTCTTTTCTAAATATACAGCTTTCAAACATGTCATTCACATGCTGAATTATAGGCAAACCATCCACCAAAGCTTAATTAGATAAAGATTTCAAGCTATTAAAGTTTAAATGCTTATATATATGATGTCGTAACCAGTCATTATCATCTAAAAAGACTACAAGTGTTTAATCTTTGCACTCCAAAATGAGAGAAAACATGTTGTTATCGGCCTTAGGCATCTAGAACAACATGTGCTTCTTAGTTTAATCATAAAAAATAGCACATGATATATCTTAAAAAAATAAGTGCATACCTTTCTCTTAAAAATTGTCCCACATTTAACAAACTTGAATCAAAGTCAGGTACCTAAAGAACATCTTTAATGTAGTTGAAACGACTAGAATTTACCTTGACAATTCCTTTTCCACATACTTCATGAACTATCCCTTTTCCATGTACCCTATATCTGACAAACATCAATTTCCAGTAACACAATCCAAAAACAAGCTTCCAGTCTTATCTTTTTTTTTTCTCTTTGGTAAATTTTACATGTTTAGCTTTAAGTCAACAAAACTTTGCAATGTGACCAAGTTTCTTATAATAAAAACACTGTGGCTTCTAATTTTAAGCCTCACCATTGTTCTCGGTATCTTTGTTGCGATTGTAGCTTCCACGTCCACTACCTCGACCGCTTTAGCTCGTCTTTGTCCATGACCGACATAGCCTCCTCGCCCTTGCTTGTTACTTAACTCATTAAGATTTGTTTTAGAACATGCATCTTTATCTGAAATGTATTTTTAGTAACACATTCTTCCTGCTTGTTCAGCGTATCTTCATGAGATTGTAATGAGGTAAGCAATTCATAAGTTTTTAGTTGACTCAAGTTTTTGGATTCTTTTTGACAGCCACTATGTGAACATATTTGTTTAGAAGACTTCACAACACTTTGTCACTAACCCTTTACTCTGATAGTTGATCACCATATTTACGTATCTGGTTAACAACCTCAAGTATTTTGCAAAAATAGACCTTCATATTCTCACCATCCTTCATCTTCAAATTGTCTTATAAGTGTTTGCATTTGACAGATTAAACTTTAGTAGTCTCCATATAGGCCATTTGTAGTGCATTCCATATACCTTGTGACTTTATTACAACTGCAATTCGTGAAAAGATATTGTCATCAACAACTTGTTGAATTAAAAAGAGAGCTTTATCATCTTTCTTCTTACATTCTTTAAGGACTTCAACTGAAATGTCTGCTTCATCATAACCATTCTCAATTAGCTCCTATAAATCCTAAGAAATGAAGAGGGTTTTCATTTTTATGCTCCATATTTTATAGTTATTTCCTTTGAATAATCATAGTTAGGGAAGAGTTGAACTCACCCATGGAGTTGTTTGTCACCTCCTATATAACCTTACTTTGATACCAAATATAAACTTTAAATTAGTTCTAAACTAAAAAGAAACTTCTTAATTTGATTGCAAAATCAAAAGAGGCAGAACAACATGCCAAAACCTTAGGCCATAACCAAAAGAAAAAATTTAAATTTCTAACTCAAACAATCCATTCAAGAACACACTATCCCATCTACCAAAAGTTCTAATACACTCATAACCCTAAATTACTTGCATTTTTTTTCCCTAAACTATATAAACTAATTAATTTGGATATGCTTTTGCATATTATTCCTATCACGTTAGTTAACATACAGTGATCGTTTTAGATTTTTTTTTATTTTTTATTTTGCAATTTATAGCCTACGAAAAATAATATATATGTTTTTATTATTGTATTCTCTGGCACATGTTAAATATTTATGTATAGAGATTATTTTGGTCTATTTTTTGCAATTTAATTATTCCTGTAGCTATCTAAACTAATTATTTTTCTAGTATATTAGTTAGTTGAGCTATGTTTGTAACGTCCCACCTGACCGTGCGTCTGATTCTGCTGACACAGTTGGCACGCAGTGCCATCCCGGTTGGTTGGCTATTGAATTAGCCTAATTTTGTAAAATTACAGAATGACTCTAAATCTTATAATTTTATTCATTTGAACCCTTGTTTAATTACATAATGACCCAGATTTCTAAATTTATTTTTAAATTTTATGTTTCTTTTTTCTATTTTTATATTTTTGGCTCCCTTTTAAATTCCGAAATCCACCGTAATGCGTACTTAAAAATCTTTGAAACGTAAATTCATTTATGAATTTAATAATTATAAATTCTCTCGAAAATTATAAAATTCATCCCAGCATTCTTCTCTCTCTCTAAATTTCTCCAAAATATCCTGAAAACTAAATATCCCATAATGCTGGATGTTATAGTTTTGAACTAAATTTTTTGTAGTTTATCCCTCTAATACACTTTAATCTAACATGCATAATTTAAAAGAAAGACTAAAAATTTGAGAGGTGGAAGACAAGTAACTCATAAAACATTGTCTGACTATGGGTTATAGTAGTTTGGGAAGAATGAAGACAAGACACTGGAAAAGCAAATGTAACAAAATTACTTTTAAGTACATGAGTATCTTACAGATCTACATAAGACGAGAAGGCAAGGTTAAGTTTACATTCATTGTGATTGTGATGGTGATGCCTAAACTGCTATTCATCATACTCTTAATTCTTTCTCTTCTACTTATGTATATAAACTACATTTACATACACACATAATATATGTATGTATACACTTTATGTTATCCCAGAAAAAGGGAATATTGCACTGTTGGAAACTGACATTACAAAGAATCCAGCTGATCAAATAGACAAACCCCATGAACATAATCCCCCACCATGTTGAACAAGTAGTACAAGAATCACCTGCACCTCACATATATCAATCATATTTGTTAGTTTTTGTATGATAATCAAAAAATTTGAATAAAGAACTTTATATATATAAAAAAAAAAAAAGTTTATAAGTTCAGAAAATTTATGTTTCAGTAAAGCATTGAGTCGGAAGCTTTGAAATAAATATATACAATTATTTTAATAAAAGCTAAAATTTTAATTGAATAGACACAATTATACCGAGCTTAGTGTAGTATAAAGCCAATATATTGTTTATGTTAAATAATTTTACTATTTAGTATTCTTATTGCATTTTTCTGCGTAAATAACTTCATATAAATACAATAAGAATATTAAATAGTTATAGTAGTTGAATTATTCAACATAAACAATAATATATTAATTTTATACTAAATTAACTTCATATAAATAAATATAAAATACTTATAATTTCGAGATACGTATCACTTAGAAGGATTGTTTGAGCTGAAAAAGTTGTTGAATAAACAGTGACTGAGATTAAAATATATATATTAACTAGATGACTCTAGACTATTGTTATATGTTTCTCTCTTGCCCAGACTATGGCCTACATAAACTCAAATCTCACAAAATTATGATATAATAAATGTTTTAGAGAAAAAAAAAATACATATGATATGATGGTTGGAAGAAATTGTAAAATAAATTATATAATATAATCATACTGCAGAAACCTTTTGTTTTGTTTTTACGAAGTGAAAAAAAAGAAGAAGAAAAGTGGTGGGCATTATTAGTTGTAAGATTCCAAACTTGCTATGATTTGTCTTATTTTTTGTCACCTTGTTTACACACAATGTAATGTAGAAGTGTGAATAATTGGAAAAAGCCCATATATATATATAATAAATGTATAATCACTTCCAAAGAAAAAGAATAATCAGAGAACAAATGATTAGGGTGGGTAGACTGGTGGTAATTAATTAATTACCCATATATATACATAACAATATATATATATATATAATTATTTTGTTTGTTTATCAAACATTGAGCCAATGGGTAAATGGAACACTGGTGGCAGCTGGCTTGAAATGATGAATAAATAGAACAAAAAGGATATTAAAATTAATGTGTGTATATGCATATATATATATATATATAACGATGGTGATGAGGTCATTTAGCATAATTAACAGTTCTGAGTTGTTGGACAAATTTTAATGGAGAACATGACTCTTTTACTACACACTTCTTTTTAAATTTCAATACCTTGCATTGTATATAACACGTATATATATATATATATTTAGATCATGTTGTCACCTTATTTGGATACCCTACAGGTTTGGGAATCCAATTTAAGCTTTCTTTTGGCCTTTATTATCATATTGTTAATATTTAAATACAGTATTGGCAAAACAACCACAATATATATAATATATATGTGTTCCTTACATATGCAGGCTTCTCTTTTCTTTTTCTTCACTGTCATAGCTATACATATTATTAATAATTATAAAGAGAAAAAGCTTAATTATGAAGATGTCAACAGGATACATGTAAATATATGTATATGTGTAACATATGCTACATTAAGTTTGAGTTAAATATGTATATGTGGGTATCTGAATTTATCAAGTATTACTACTTTTACAGTTCTATCCATTCAACCCCATAATTGAAAGCTCAAAGGTAAATTATTCTTAATAGCCAACGTTTTCCGCTATACTACTTTTTTTTTTTTAAATCAACTATAAATTAAATTTAATACTATTTTCATGTTTAAAATTCAAAATATAATTTTTTTAAGAACTACGTGCGACAAAATAAAATTGAATTAAGATTGCTGGAAAATATAAGATTTAGGATTTTTAATTTTAGACCAAACAAAGGCAAACTTGTAAGGTGGTACATTTTTTAAATTATTAAAACTATGTCTAAAATAAATCTAAAGTTTGGGCAAAATTTATTTGTAAATTAAAAGTTGAGTTCATGTAGAGTTAGATGTGGAATTTCAAATGTCAAAGTAGAATTTAAAATCTTAAATCACTAGGGACTCTAGAATATATATTATTGTAATAGAAATCATTTTCTCTACCTTCATCAAACATAATAATTTTTTTTCTCTAATCATTCCTCTTAAATCTTTCATTAATAAGCTGAAAATTTTAATCATCGTTTAACTTGCAATTTTGATACATCTTATTAATCCATTAATCAATTATGTTTTGAATAAACTCCTTTTCTTTTTATAAAAGAAAAAAAAAATATATATATATATATATATATGAAAATCCTAAATGAAGCAAAGGAATCAAAAATCAGAACCCATTTAATGGCCTACAAAATAAAAAAGAAAAGAGAAGAACAAGAAAGAAAGAAAGAAAGAAAGAAAGAAAGAAAAATTTTATTCTTTGGAGGAAAACAATGATGTTTTCTTTGATAAGTTATGCTCAATCTATCAATGCAGAATTAGATTTTAAGCACACGACTATGGTGATTAACTATACGTCCTATATATTTGCGATGGTGATTAATTATATTTCTTTATTATACATACATACATATATATATATATATATATATATATATATAAAATACAGTAGAGAACGAAGATCAGAACTATGCATCCCACATCGGAGGATCACGCGAATCATCTATTGGTGTTGACGAAATTCAGTAAAGAATGGAGTTTGAAAAAATTTGAGGTAGCAGTTAGATATCACCCATCGATACGCAAACTCTTTAAGTTCAGAAGTTGTCCCAGACGAACTCCGGTAGTTCGTCAGGCGGCCATGAAGAAGAACAGTAGCAAAACGCAGCGTTTGAATCCACAAGATCAGGGAGATCAAACAGCGTATCTTCATCGTGGGCGTCGTCGTCGCCAGTCGAGCTGTGTTTGGCTTGAAATGAGGTAGACGCGGCGGCTTTGGCGGCGGCGGCTTGAATGTCTTTAGGCGAGGTGGTGAGAGGACGTGGGAGCTGATGAGCGAACTGAGGAAAATTGAGATGAGCCGAGGAACCTTTAATGGCGAGAGCGGCTACATCGTGAGCTCGAGCCGCCATTTCTGGAGTGGGGTAAGTACCGAGCCAGATGCGTGATTTTTTTCTGGGTTCTCTGATTTCAGAAACCCATTTTCCCCAACTTCTCATTCGGACTCCTCTGTATTTTTCTTCATCGCTTCTGCGTTGCCTTTTTTTAGGGTTAGGGTTAGGGTTAGTGGTGGAAGGAAGAAGGTTGAGGTGATGAGTTTCCATGGTGAGCCAAGAATTGTTTCATGATAAGCCTTTTTATTATTCTTGTTTTACACCACCTCCTTCTCAATTAATTTTAATAATTATTAATAAACAAACATAGAAGAATAACACAACCATATATATGTATTTATACACACACACACACACATATAAATACAAATATATGTATGTATGTATGTATGTAAACACACACAAAAGAAAGAGGGTACCTTAGGTTTGTTTGATTTGTTACTAGCTTAATCCAAATTTGTTTTAGTTGCATGATTTCCAACTTGACTCTAAATTTGAGTCTTAAAAAATTATGTAATTGAATGATAGAATTAAACAAATTAAATTTACCCTTTTAGTATACCAACAAGATAATTTAATTTTATCTATGTTGGTTGGGCACGCGAATAATGAAATTGTACGATGAGTTCATTGTAATCATAATATATATATATATATATATATTATAATTTTAAGAGAGAAAAACACTTGTTCAAACCATGAATTTCACATGGATTGCCCCACCCGTCCTTTAATTTCTCATGAAAAAAAAAAAAAGTATCCCTCCCTTGTTGATATGTTGTCATCTTCAAAACTCATCTGTCCCGACTCACTTTTTTAATTTGTTACTTTATTTATTCCTTTGTTTTATAAATTAATTATTATTTACTAAATCAAACAAATTCTCAGAATCTTTCAATAATTAGTAGAAAAACAACATGTGGGTTCTGCCAAGACTGACTACATCTACTTGTTTCCCCACCGCTGGCTACATTATATTTTATACAAATATATTCTATCTGCCTGCGTTTTTAACACTGCTAAATTAATTTATCAGATTTGTCTATGCAGACCAACAGTATAAAAACATGCAGGTTTCCCAGCACTAATTAACATTTTAACATTAGATTAAAGTAATATAATCATCATTAATCAAATAAATCACAGTCCAAAGTTTCTACAAAGTCCAAGATTACATTAATTCAAGATGGCACATAATATCATGTCTAATGCTACAAAACTAAAGTAAATGAGGATTGGAATTCAAATTATATCCTATTTTTTTTTTTTTAAAAAAAAAATTAAAATTAAAAAACAAAAAAATTTGTTGAACAAAATGGTGATAGGGATTATTATGTAAATTAATATATCACACATGCTAATAAGATGTCATCATCTAACGGGTCCCAAATGACAGATGTTTTTCAATCAATTATGTTTATATTTTATTTAAACATGATTCGGCTCAATTTGAATTGAAAAGATGGTTTTGCTTGATAGTCTTTAATTGGTTTATTCTAAAACTCTCAGCCACCTGGTTATAATAATAATAATAATACATACATACATATACATACACTTGATATCTCTATTTTTCCAACTTAAATTTTGTCTAATTAGGTTTTTAAACCGTAGAATTGTGAAGAAATAATTCTATAATTTTATAATTCTACATATTAAATATATTTATATTTTTTTAATAAATCCTCTTATAAGATAAAATAATGCAATCAAGTGATTTTTGTTCTCATTGTGCAATCATATTTTTTATTATATATAATGGCTAAGATTATTCATTTAATTGATTGATTTCATGTAAAAATTAATATTAATGAATGTGATGATCTGATTCTACAATATATATACCTTATTTTGAATTGTTTAATTTATCACATTCTTATCAAAACTAAATCCATTACATATATATATATATAACATATTTAAAATTTGCAGTTATAGATTAAAATTTTTAACACATTGTCAACATGATGAATTTGATAAAATTATTATGTACGATAGTTTTATAGTATTTAAATAGCAAATGCTTTTAATCAAAATATTTGTTAATTGTAATGCATTTCTTTTGATAAGGTGCCCTCTTAAAAACCACCATGCCTATTATATACATGTATTATATATGTATATTATATAATCAACGGCTAAAATCATGATTTTGTTCCTCTAATGTCAATTTTTGTTTATATTAATTGATATCTCAATTTTTCATTAAATTAATTCTTATATATTTTTTTTAAATTTTTTCATTTTAATCTCTCCCCTTAAACAGTCATTACCACAGTTAAGATGCATATGAATGTTCACAATCCGTAACATATTTTAATTTAATATCAAGTTAAAATGTTACATGATATTCGATGTAGCATTTTAAAGAAAATAAAAATATACTAATTTAGATTGATTCACAATTAAAAAAAAAAAAAAGATTAACCAATTAAAAAAACATTGACCAAATAACTCCCTTTCACTTTTTGTCAATTCTCCCTGTCCTCTCTCTAAATGCGTTGCTCCAATTTACCTTCTTTTCTTTTATTTTCTTTTCTCTTGCAATAGGAAAAAATATGTGTTATTCCTCTTCTAGGAAGCCTTGAGTGAAGGATGAGCCTTATGGAACAGGTGCCCTATTCTTCTTTCCTTTATATGTGAGGCCTCAAAGTTTCCTATGCATGTCAGATTGAATTGCAAATCCAGTTAATCCTTGGACATTTCGAGTATAATTTGAGCATGATTAACTCATAGTACTTGTAAGTTGAATCATTATTAATCCAGTATGAATTGACAACACTAAGACCTCTTAATCTTCGACCAACATGCTTTCAGCAACTACACCTAACATAAACACGATAAATAGCATAGCCTTACTTGGCCTTGTAACCCAATATGATGAACCTTGCCTAGTGTGTGAGCCTCATGACTCGAGTAATTGAAGGTTATTTTGGATTCTCCCAGCACCTTAAGCTCTAAAGAAAACTCATTACACCATATTATTTTTTTTAATCCCTGCAAGCAACACCTCTTAATTAAGATTGTACTGTTCAGCTCAATAGTAAAGCGATAGGTGCTTAAAGTTTGGAGTGTTAGGAGAGATTTTAAGGCATGAACTTTACCGGTTAATATTTTTTAACTCTAGTTAATGTTTTTTTAATTAATCAAACTTTTTTTCAAATATGGTTTATTTAAATCAATTCAATTTTAATTTTTATAAACGTCATATCAAATATCATATAACATATGATATATGATATTAAACTAATATATGTCAATTAAAAAATGTCATGTGTGTATTAAATTCGACATTTCTTATCTATCGATAACAAAAAGAATAAGACTAAAATAAATTTTTTTAAAATATATATAAGCTAATTTGATGGAAAATTTCTAAATAAGAATTATTAGTGTAGAAACTAAATCAATTTTAGCGTATCATTGAACTGCCTCACAGCTTCAGCAGAAGCCACTAGTTGAACAAGCAATGAAATCTAATAAGGAAAAGAGTAAATTTAGTTTGTTTATTTTGTATGTGAGGGTTATGGCTATAGGCTAGTTAAACTACGTATTAGAGTGCAGAGAACAAATATGAATGGGTGGAATATTTATACAGGCTGCGTATTAAACTTGAAAAAAAAGGATTACCTGGGACCCCCTAATGATTACTTGAATATACTTAATTACCCAGGAATTACCTATTTAGTGACCCTTGAAGATTTCATATCTTTTCCCTTTCTGAAAGTTCTCCAAATAATCCTCATGATCTTTTTGCTTTATATACACACATACATATGCTCTGAATATGACCCCAGTTTAAGCTCCTGGTCAAAAAGGCACATAATTAGGCCCTTTGATCTGTTTTTAATCACGAAAATATCCAAGTAAAGGCTGAATATGGGTATCCAAAAGAATATTAGATACAGATGTTGCTTAAATCACCACTCCGTTATATATATATATATGGATATAAAGCTTGTCCTCTCTTTATCACTAACAAGAACAGTGTGGATCTCTCAATTTTCAGAAGCTTCCAACACTATTGGTGTCTAAAATACAATATAAATCAATCCAGCTGTTCAACATTTTCCCAACATTACTGGAAAATATATATATATATATATATATATAAAATATAAAAGCAAATACCCAGAGACATGTAAGTTACATTCCAGGGTAAATTTTAGTAATCAGTACCCAGAAATAAGTTTTTACCAGGGAAGATCCAAGGAGAGGAATAGCATGTATTAACACAGAATCTTCCGAAAGTTTTAATCCACTAAATAAGCATCATGTACTTTTCCGTACCGACCTGCACTGCAATGAAAGGAAGACGTTGGATGTTTCAATCCCGAAAGATTATATGAGATCCAACTAAAGAAAACCTTGTCATTATAACAAACAAAACATCTCTACTTTTCTCACTGTAAGCAACTTGTACGTAACTACACTATAAATTGCTGCAAAAATGACTTCGGGCCAAAGTAAAAACACAATCAGGGAGAATAGATAATAATATAAGAACATGACTAGAAGGTAATGAAGGACCAACTGTAGTGATACTGGCAATTAATCATCTTGCAGTGCTATCTCTGGCAAAGACAGTACTTTGCCTTACTGCTGGGCACACTGCACCCGAGGCATTGACGGCTCGTCATCTTCATCATCGTATGCCTCTCGATGCTGTTGCTGCTGCTTCCGCCTCATCTCTTCCTCAATGTTCACATCATGCAAAGTGGTTTCTTCACAGTCATCCAACTCCATATCAGAAAGCTGTTTGCTTGCCCTTGGGGTAAGTATGTTCTCCATTGTGCGGCACTGGCCAGGGGTAAGAACACCAGTGTCTGGGAATTCCACATTGAACAGAATGAAGAGCCTGCCCTTCATAAATGGTCTGCCATGGTGTGGCATTCCCTCGTCATTAATTGCTTTGTGTTGACCTGCAATTGAGAAACAAAGAACATTCAATCAAATGAATAATGTATTATCAGCTTCTGACGGTGAAATAGAAAAAGAAATGAAAACAAACACTAAGTTGTACTATATTATATACCAGGCTTAATAATCTCGCCAGGGTTTGATTTGATCAGAAGCTGCCTGCCATCAAGATGTGATAGGGCAAACTGAAACCCGCACAGAGCCTCTGTTAAACTAAGAGTATGTTCTACATAAAGGTCATCAAACTTCCGCTTAAACCTCGGGTGATCCTTTTGTTGCAATACGAAAACAATGTCTCCTGTGATTGTATCTGGCTGCAAATGACAAGTTGAAATCATTGAAGTCATGATCTAATGTTTCATAAGTTCCACAAAATGATCTACAACGAAAATGATGTTTGAACTATTGGCTGACACCAACTCAACTCATGCATTTTCCCAAATCGGCATGCCACTTACAGCTTCATCAGCTTGTCCCTCAAATGTAATTTTCTGACCATGCTGCATCCCTTTCTCAACATGCACTTCTAAGACCTTCTTCTCCTGTGTAACCTTGTTCCCTTTGCATTGTTGGCATTTATCTCTTTCATTTATCATCTCACCTGTGCATCAATGAGCAGTAACCTCCATATGTGAAATGAGAATAAAATACAAGAACATGCTGTAAGTAGCATGATGCCAAACGAGAACAAAATACTACTCAAGTACCTGAGCCCCTGCATTCAGGACAGACATGCTGCATCTGTTGAATCATCCCCAATCCAATCTGTCGAGTTGTGATTTTCATTCCTGTACCTTGGCATCCATAACATCTTCCAGAGGTTCCACTCTTTGAACCTTTCCTGAAATATTTACAATATAACAAAAAAGATGCCAGGGAGGGAGTTAGAGAATGTAAATGAAACAGCTGAATATTGTAAAAATGTATTTTAAAGGTCAAAAAACAGATGTACTTCAAAAGAAAGATCAGAAATTCCTATTAAGCCTCAGATGAAATCTTCAGCAAGCATTCAAAAGCCCAAATAGGCATATATTTCTATCCTTTGGAAGCTAAGCAAGCAAATGTGATAAATTCCAAAACTCAATTAAAATAGAAGGATTCATGAAAAGAGAAGTATCAATGAACTAGACTTTGTTAGTGCACAAATACACACATAATTTACGTTCAGTAAACGAGAAGAGATAGGGAAAATGTCTCATATATACAAGCAGTCATCAAGCCAACTTTTCTGAATATAGAAAAAAATCACAACGAAGAGATTAATATAGTGAGTATTGAGCTACATGATTCTATTGGAGAAAAGTGTATTATGGCAACAGAACTGCAAAATCCAAGGTTCTAACAGCAATCTAACACTCGAAAATAATTTCTTCGGAGTGAATTGAATGCCAAAGATACAGATGACTGAAAATTAAATATTTTGACACACAAATGGATGTCCATGGGTATGTAGAAATGGAAACAAGAAAAAAACAAATCAGTATAACCACATGTGATTTGGGCAGAAAAAATACCCCTGTGATTCCATGTAAAGACAAGAGTCACTATTCACTAGGACAAATATCATATACAACACATGTTGAGACTGAAACGAAGGAAATTTAGCAATTATTTTTTAAGAAATTTTATTAGCGCTCCTTGTATGAAAATCAGTTACTATTTTTAAAAAAAATAGAAAACTGAAGCATGTAGATAGATTAAAATACTAGTGATATGAACACTTAATTGGAGCAGGCCTAGAAAGATATTAGCTGTTCCTACCCTTTACATTTGGGACACAGAATATTCCTAGAAAGAGAGAGTTTCTTAGTTGTTCCGTTGTACAGATCTTCCAAGGAAACTTTCAAGGAGTGCACCACGTCATCACCTTGCTTCTGCCTTCTTCCTCTCGAGCTGCCACCACCTACAGTTAAATAATAATTGGAAATAAATCATTTTGGCAAAAACTTAACAGTAAATAAAGAAAAAAATCAGAAGCAGCCACTTACCTCCAAAGGCCCCTCCACCAAAAAATGATTCAAATATATCAAAAGGATTATGAGAGGGACCACCACCTCCCATTCCCTCCTTAAGAGCATCTTCACCATATTGATCATAAATTTCTCTCTTCTCTGGATCGCTAAGAACATCATATGCATGGGACAGCTCCTTGAACTGATTCAGGAAAAAAAATCATGAGTTTTGTGCCAGTCAGGAGAAAGAACTGATGAAAGAATTGAAGATAAGCAAAGCAGAATGGCATCAAAAGATTCAGGTAGTTGAGCCCTTGTAGTTTAGAGTATCCAAGTCTAATTGAGCATACATATCAATGAGAAATAGTAAAACACATGTAACATGCTGTTCAAGGACAAGGTTCCTTCCCTTCCTCCCTCAATAGAACCACATCATATGATTGAAGGGAACAAATAAAAAAAGAACCCCCCTGCCTCCTCTGACCTTCTTATATGATCTCAAAATTAGAATCTTTTGAAGTTTGAAATTGATGGAACTTGTAGAGTACCCATGTGAGTTGGTTTTGCTGCAATTTGGAATTGATAAAGAACTGCTTTCTCTTTCTTATTTTCAAACATAAAAGACGGATAACCCAAATAATGAAGATTTCTTTTTGAGAAGAAAAAACTAGAAGAATAGAAGAATAGAAGAATATAAGAACTAATAGTTTCATCAGTGGTTGAGAATTACGAATATATAACATGACCCACTTATAGTAGCAAACTTTCCACCATACCAGCTAGTACGGCAAAGCAGCAAACCAACATAAAGTGAACCAAATGCCAAATATATTATTTTTTCCCTTCTGAGAGAAAAATACCAAGATTTTACTACGTGCCACTACCCAAAATAGCAGACCAATTAAGCCCAGTGCCTAGTACCTTCAAGATTAGCTAAAAGCCAAACCCCATAACCACACTTTGACCCAAAACATACGATGTTGTAATTAACTACATCGAGGACATTATTAGCTACATATCAAAGTCAATGCACATCACCTCTACAACAAATAGACTTGAATGCAAAAGTTTCAAAGCATCATCTTTTCTTTGTGCTATTTTCTTTTTCCCTATCCAAAGTCACCATCTTCCTAGGATGCATGCGCTAAGGAAGAAATATTGAACCGTGTAGCATCACATGAAACACCAAGTCAAAACCATCCTTCAAGATTAAATAGAGACAAGGAACTAAGCCAACGCACCTTCTCAGGGTCTCCACCTTTGTCAGGATGATTCTTTATTGCCGCTTTTCTATATGCCTTCTTTAGCTCATCTTGACTTGCACTCCTTGACACTCCAAGGATTTCATAGAACTTAGTGTTATCACTTTTCTTTGGAGCACGCCCAAACATGATTAAAGCACTTTAGCTGAAACACAAGAACAGTAAATCCACAAATTCAACATCCCCAATATAAAAAAACAAAAGGCCATGTTGGTTAGCAAACACCATGTCATTAATTAAAAATAGATTAAAATCACAAAATATGAACAGTGTCACATCCCATTTTACCACACATGATAGATTTCACATTCATAGAGGAAATTAACTTATTTTAACTTGAAATGCAAAGAAGTGTTTACTCCCAGAATAAGTATCAAGCATCTACTAGAGCACAAGACCAATACCATCACCAACAAAAAGAGCATTTGTTAAGCTGTTAGCTTACACAATCAATACAAAAAAAGATAGTGATAACAATGTGGCAAATGCCTTGTCAAAAAAGGACCTTATAATCACCAAGCAGAACTAGTCAGGTAGTCAATCAGTATGGTGCCTCTACCTGGTTGGAGGATGCGGTGGAATGTTACAAAAGGAGATGTCCAGGCCTGTAGGTTAACAGAAATGCTAGCGATTTATCCTAAAAGGAAGCCTCCTCATGCTTTTAACATAGGTATCTCCACTATAATAGAAGATTGTATGTGAGCAAACAGTGGAAGCTAAGATAATGTAGCCTGCTTGCCACAATTCTGCAGTTGGTGGGCATTCAGGAGTTGGAGGCACTCGATAACCAGGGCATTTTATTGGCCTACCTTGATTTAAAAACAAAAAATCAATGTACAGATAGGCAAAGGAACAATGCCACTTGTCAAAGGTATACACTAGAGCACACTACTTATCCAGTTCTTCAACACATTACAGTCTTTATCAGAGCTAGACGCACATTACTGTGGATCTCATTATATAATTGCCCAGATCAGAGAAAAAAGACACTTCATTAGTGACAGTTGACATATTTACTAAATATAGTTACTTTTTTTAAAATAATACTAACTATAGTTACTTTGCACTGGCACACCCTTTCACAAGTCAAAAAATTGTAAGGATTTTCTAGGATAAGGAATTAATGAGGTTGATGGGAACTAAAATTGAATTGAGCAGCAACATCCCCCATGAGATGGCCAGTCCGAAGGGGTGAATCAATTTCTAGAGGGATAACTTAGACATGTGACTTTTCAAAAGCCACACTTCTGGTCCAAATGGTTGGGTCTGGCCCAGCTATGGTACAAATCTTTACCACTTAAGTGGCTCCCTTCTAGGCTTTCTCCCATTACCTTCCTCCTCATTTCTTGAACCACAGGAAATCAACACCCCAACAATGATTCCGAAGGAGTTCACAAAAGAAAGACAATTGATGGACAAGTTACTCGAGGAGACAATTGCTGGAAGCTCATAACTAAATGGAGCAGTACATGAATGCTGACAAATCCAAGAGATAAGTTGGGGATAAGACCCTTTTGAAGATTCAACCTTGTAAACAGATTTCTTTCATTTCAGGTAAAGCCTAAAACTATTGCCAAGGTGCTATAGACCATTTTCCATCATTCAAAAAGCAGAGACAATGGCCAACAAGTTACAGCTATCTACCAAATCCATATACATCCCATGGTTCATGTATCACTGTTGAATAAGTACGTAGCGGATCATCCCTCCGCCAGTATAAAGCTATATGCTGCTAATGCTCATGGTCAAATTAAGCCTGAGCTAAGGGTGACCTTCGAGAAAGAATGGTTCCGGCCAAAATAAGCCATTGTCTAATGACCTGGCCGACCAATATAAAACTTCTCTTCCTTTCATAGCTCCAAATACTCTCTCTTCTCTCTCAAGCTTTTCTTTGTATCTTAGGACGCCTGGTCGGCCGACTTGGCCGATCATCCGTCGATTCCGTTCTAATGACCTCTTTTGGATGAAGGTATTTGATTATCAAAAATTTATCTTATGATTTGGTCTACGAAGGGAAAAGATTGGAAAACCTACGAATAACTAAAAATGGGCATGGTTTCTGCCACTCAATTGTTCTCAACAAAAAATAGTCCTGCTGGTTCTTAGACATGCTCCACGATTTCTGGTGGAAATGGAAGTCGGGGAAATGGGCGAAACATTTGGTGCAAAGTTATGAACTCTAGTTGTCGTATGGAAGCAACATAAGGGGTGAATATTTGGCAATTACATTACATGGAGGTGGTCAAGTGAAGAGGATCTTTTTCCCGGGTGGTATGGATGGAAAAGGATGGTGGAAACTAACGGTGGCTATGTTCAAGCTCGCTAATAGGTCATTGAAGAACCCCAATTCGAAGGCAGATGGAAGTAACCTAGTAAATCCGCATGTTCATGCCAATATTCCGAAACAACTATGGAACGTTTCTTTTAAATGTCCTCATTGCAAGGAGGTGATTAATGTGTTTATGGAAGTAGGGGATTCAAAAACTTACTTGGCGGCATTGGAAGCACACGAGGGGAGGCCAAAACGGGTAGGGCAGAGAGAAGCCGAGACAGATTCAAGTCGGGTTGCCCCAAGGAAATTGACCAGGGCATCTTATAGTGTTAAACCTAACGTGAAGGGTTCCCGTGGTTTTGGTCATTTGGGTATGGTGCTGCAAATGCTGTGGGCCAAACACAACTAAAACTGAATGGATCTGGTGAGAAGAGAAAGTTTACGTGGAAAGAAAAAGAGAAGTGGATTGCGAAACCTGATATTATTGAAGGCCCAAATTTAAACCCGAGGCCACGAATGGTAGGGGTTATGATCCAGGGTGAGCATTCAGGTACAAATGATCCCGCGTCACCCGAGTTCGTAAAGTATGAGTGTCGACTAAAAATAGATACAAAAATGGAGAAGCTAGGGTTCGTCGAACGGTCATCTCTGGTGAATGATATGAACAACGGAGTGGGTGTTCCGCCTTTAGACCTCAGCAAAAGGGACGATGATGATGTGTTTTCCGTTTTCTCCACCACGGAGGACTTCGAAGGCGAAGGGAGGCAGTTGAACGAGTTCTAGATGGATGAGACAAAGGCGAACCACCTTGAAATGGTTTTGGTGGAAGAAGATGCCCAGGCGATTGCTACGGTTCGCGACTCGGTTTTGGAGGAGATTATTGAGCTGAGTCTGGAAGGTGTCACCGTCACTAAGACTGAGATGGATTATTGTTCACACTGGGTGGCAAACAACCCTAAAAGTTTGGAAAGATGATGGGGGTGTCACTAGCAGGTATGGAGAACGTATCCTTTCTTTTTTTCTTTGATATTGAAAAAAGAAAGATGTTGAAGAAAAACATAGGAACCAGACTGAAAGAAAAAAAAAACCGGGTGAAGGGACGTCAAGGGAGCTTAAAAGATTGCAATCATCGATTAACTATGATGGGAGAAGAAGTGGAGGTAAGGAAGGGGAAAGACTTCGGATGTTATGTAAATGATTAGTAGAGTAATTTCTTGGATTGTTTGGGGAATCAACTGCAGGGGTAAAAGACTGATATTTAATGGGTGTTTAGAAAAATGGAGTTCTTCTGTTGTCTGCCTCCAGGAAACCAAAATGTCCGACTGCACTGGTGGGATAGTGCTCCTTGTGGCATATAAAGGAAAAGAAATGGCAGACTCTACCTACAAAGGGGTCGGCTGGTGGTTATATTATTTTATGGAAGGAGGAACAAGTCAGATGTTTAAAGATTATCAAAGGGGAGTGCTCCTTGTCGTGTATTTTTAAAAACAAAAAGGGGGCTTTGAATGGATGTTCACAGGTGCTTACTGTTGGGGAAATAGAGAGGAAAGAAGTCTGTTGTAGAATGATTTTGAGGTTTGCAGAATTAGCTGGGCCGGGAAATGGATTATCAGGGGAGATTTCAATATGACACTGAGAAGAGAAGAGAAGAGAGGAGTGGAACTACCTTTTCTGCTACAGAAGCTAATGAGTAATGGACCTGGAGAGGTATGAAATGGTTGATCTTCCTCTGAATAAGGGTCAATGGACCTGGTCAAACCAAAAGAGCAGTTCAAGGATTGATAGAATCTTCATTTCCTCCTCTTTTCTACTTGACCTAATGGGGGTGAGCCAAAAAACTTTGCCTAGGCCGATTTCTAATCACTATCCCATTTGTATTGAGGCTGATGGTATTCAATAGGGTCTGGTTCCATTCAGATTGGATAACAAATGGTTGAAGAAAGCTGAGTTTCGTGTTCTGGTGGAAAATACCTGGAAAATGATGAGATCAAGGGTTGTGCCAGCTACAGATTTGTACACAAACTAAAGGCAGTACAAAATGCCATTAAACAATGGGCAAAAACAGAAAGAGAGAATAGTCAGGTAACCTTTGATTCGGTGTTGTCTCTTATTTATGAGCTGGATTTTAAAGAGACTGCAGTGGGGCTGAATGAGGAAGAGCGGGACAGGCAGGGGACCTTAAAATTACAACTGGAATCTTTTGTAAAGGATGAGGAATTAACGTGGAGGCAGAAATCTAGGGAGAAATGGTTAGTGGAGGGGGACCGTAATGCTAAGTATTTTCATGCTCTTGCCTCCCATCGAAGAAGATGTAGCTATATTGATGAAATTTGGGTCAACAGCAACAAAATTTCTGGTAATGTCGAGCTGAGAGAGGCTGCCAGGGTGCATTTCAGACAGTTTTTTGAGGAAGAATGTGTTCTTAGACCAGGGTTGGATGGTTTGTTTTTTAACAGAATTTCGGATGAGAGTCCCCAACAGCTGGAAACCAAATTTTCAGAGAAGGAGGTGTTCCAAAGCTTGAAAGCTTGTGATGGGAATAAAGTCGGGGGTCCGGATGGGTTTAATATGAACTTCTTAATATCATTTTGGTTGCTGTTAAAAGCGGACATTATGGAGATTTTTGATGAAATGCATTATTCTGGTAAATTTGGGAAATCCTTAAGCTCCACCTTCATCTCTCTTATTCCCATAAGAAATGGAGCAAATGAATTCAAAGATTTCAGTCCATTTAGTTTGGTGGGTTGTATTTATAAACTAATAACCAAAGTGTTGGCTAGGAGACTATCCAAGGTTTTGGGTGAGGATATCAAGGAGGTAGACAAATTCTTGACACGGTGATGGCTGCCAATTAAACGGTTGATAACCTTATGACTGCAAAAAGAGATGATTTATGACTGCAAAAAGAGATGATTTACTTTCTAATCTTGACAGGGAAAAAGCTAATGATCATGTCAATTGGAACTTTGTTGATTACATGTTGTCTAGGCTGGGTTTTGGTGTGAAATGGAGGTTATGGATGAAGTCTTGTATCACTACCACTTCTTTTGTTGTTCTGGTTAATGGGGGCTCTTCAAGTTTCTTTACTGCTGCAAGAGGGCTTAGACAAGGGAATCCCCTATCCCCACTGCTGTTCATCATGGTAATGGAAGGTTTAAATGGGATTCTCAAAAGGGCTAAAGAGCTTAACTTGCTGAAAGGGGTTTGGGTTGGAAAAAGGGATAATTTTACAGAGGTTTCTCATTTATTTTTTTGCAGACGATACTCTCATTTTTTGCCAACCTAATCTGAAAAATCTATTGCATTTAAGATGTGTTCTCTATTAGTTCCAAGCTGTTTTGCGTCTCAAAATTAACCTCATCAAATCTGAATTGGCCAGAATTGGAGGCAATGGTGAGGCTGTATCTTTTGCTAGAATTTTGGGATGCAAAGAGGTCAAGTTTACTTTCAAATATCTCGGTGTTCCGCTAGGAGCCAAATACAAGGATCGAGAAACTTGGGAACCGATCATTGATTCATCTGAGAGTAGATTAGCAGGGTGGAAAAGGAATTTCTATCTAAAGGGGCTATACCCTTATAAAAAGCACTCTTGCAAATCTTCCAACTATTATTTATCAACGCTAACCATTCCGATGAAGGTGGCTAAAAAATTGGAAGCAATCGAATGTAAATGGGGCGATAAGGATGAAACCCGTAAATTTCACCTTATCAATTGGGAAGCGTTGAAAGATCCAATTGCATATGGGGGACTTGGAATTAGATCTTTGGTTAAAATGAATGAGGCACTTCAGTGTAAATAGCTGTGGAGATACTTTAGGGATGATAAAAGTTTGTGGCATAGAACTGTTGAATCTCGCTGGGGGAGGTTTATGAATGCTTATGGTTGTAATCGTATCCCTTATCCTCATGGTAGAGGGCTGTGGAGGAGAGTTCTCATGTTAAAGTTGAGCTTTTTTCAGTGTATTAAATGGAAGCTGGGTCAGGGGAATTTGATTAACTTATGGGAAGATAATTGGGTTGGAGAGGGCAACCTAAAGGGAAGATTCCCTAGCATTTTCAATATCTCATAGAATAAAAATTTGTTGGTTGAGGAGGCCTACCAAGGGTCAAATGGGTTGGTTGTTTGGTCCATAAACTTTAATAGGAATTTGAATGATTGGGAATTGACAGAATATGAAAATATGTTACAGCTGCTCGCCAACTTGACTGTCTACTGGTGCAGATACTCCTGTGTGGACTTTGGAAAAAAAATGGGGCTTTCTCTATGTCTTCTTTCTACAATTTTCTGTGCATGAAGAGTGCTCCTGCCAAAAGCCATTTTCCTGCCAAACAAATATGGAAAACAAAGGTCCCCCCCTCATGTTGCTTTCTTTGCTTGGGAAGCTTGCCTGGAAAAGATTTTAACAATTGATATGCTGAAGAGGAAGGGCTACATTTTTGTGAATGCTTGTTATGGTTGTTTGAAGGTGGAAGAAACTTACAACCACCTTCTTCTTTGGTGTCCTCTTGCCTACAGATTGTGGACCTTTGTGCATGGTATTATGGGCGTTAAGTGGGTGGGTCATTGCTAGGTCGGTGATGGGAGAGATTTGGGCTTGGATGGTCTTAATATTAGAAATAACGTAGATAATGTGATCCCTATAAGGGTTTTTTGGGTTTTATGGAAAGAAAGGAATCGTAGAGCTTTTGAGGGTGAGGAATGCAATTTTTCTAAGTTAAAAGATAGATGGCTGAATTTTTTGGGTCTATCCTATTAGGTCACGACGTTATTTGTGATGAAAATTTTGAAAATGTCGTTGAATCACTAACTATATTGTAAATCTTTTGTACATTGGTAGTACCCCCGCTTTTGTTGGTACCTATTAATATACTAATTATTTTTTATTTAAAAAAAAATATGCCACTGAGACAAGTACATGCATGAATTTGGGACCTAAACATTCTATAAGGGTTTATTAATCATTCATGAAAGCCCAATTTCCTAACCTAGATCTTGAGGAAAGATAGGTGGTGTCAGTACCTCACCAAAGGATATGAGCAAGCAAGGCTCATGCAATTTATTTCCTCTCTGTTGTAGTTCCTTTATCAATTTATTTTTCAATGCATGTTATTTTCCACCTTCAATGTTAGGTGAGTGTGATATGCATGCTACAGTCAGTTATGACCAGATGGAATACCTTTAACCATCATTAGTCTATTGTGCATTAGAATTTATGCTAATGACTACTAGGTATCTATCATTCCCGAAGATGCCAACACGGCTTTTTTGAGATAAAAGAGTAAGGAATATATTGAGTGTAGGCACCAAAGGGGTGCCGCACATGTAAAAAAATTTACAAATCTAAGAGCATATCTATAATAAAACCAAAATCATCAAAGTTACAAAGGTGACGTCCACTTATAGTGGACCCAAAAAGGTGAAACCATTTGTCCTTGATGTTTCCAAAAGATGCCAATACAGTTATCAACCACCAACCAGGAAAAAAATTAAAATTTCTCCCTCAATATTATCCTTATTCTCTAATCTGTCTTTTTCCATATCTTCTTTATCTTCTCTCTTTTTTTCCGTTCTAACTCTCCTAAAAAGAACCAAGTCTTGACAATAAGGCACAAAGAAAACCTCCAAAGACTAATCAATATTTTTCCAGGAAACCAGAACCAGTCAATGTACTATCATAAAATTAATCATACACCATATATTTTAATGGACGTCACTTCAAGAAATTTAACAAGTAACTCAAGTTTAGAGTCTAAAGTTCAACACCCATCCTCCATATCCAAAATATACAGGAAAGCTCCTCTAAACAACTAATTAAACTCAAACAATCACCAGTCCCGCAGAGAACTTATACCCATTCATCCAAGCAACCAAACCTTAAACTTGTTGGGACCAAACCCCAAATCCCACAAAAACAATTTGAAATTGATATCAAAAATTAAGTATTGTCACTAGTTAGTGTCAGGATAACAAGTCTATCCTTGTAATCTATTTTTCTTTATGATACCAGAAAAAACAGATAAATCCTACAGCAACTGGAGCTTGGAAAAAAAATCAAATATATTCGAGAAGACACAGAATTAATTTTTGCCAGTTAGAGGTAAAAAAAAAAAAATACACCATACATAAGTTACAGATACAGGCAGATTATTCATGTTAATCTTGACCTCAGACACAAGCGCCTTGTGGGACTAACAAAAAATTAAAAAGTGAAAAAAAAAACTGTAGGTACTCCAGTTCCGCTTATTTACACAAAACCCTAATTTTGCAAGCTAACTCATGGAGCTTAAACAATCATTAAATTATAATTTACTAAGAAACAGACGGAAATTCACTTGAACCCTATTAAGACCTCCGTAGATCACAAACCGAAGAATCCACTCAAAAACACCAAACAACACAAAGATCTGAATCGTATAAGCATACCGAACAACTCAACAGATTAATCCAAGCCACACCAAGCAATAAAAAAAGAATATTCAGCTCCAAAATATATATATATATATATATATTGAACAGAACTTACTTGATTGATTACTTGTATTGCAGAAAGCAAAGATTTTAAGATTGGAAAGCTTGCGAGGGAGAATTCGTTGAACCTACCTCTCAAGTCTCTCCTCGCAATACGCCGAGTAGTTTCACTCTTTCGTTGATCGATGTGATAAAAGAACTCGGGGTTACTCCTGCCACTCACAATTTTGTTGTTGCCACACCACTTCGAAACCGATTCGGTCTTTTCTTTTCTAATATATTATTTTTGGTATACCTTTTCTCCGTTTAAATATAAATTATCTTTAAAAAAATTAAAATTTAAATATTTTCGCAAATAATTTAGATTTAAAAGAAATTATAAGATTAGAAATTTTTTGTTTATATAATAACATATAAATGTGTAGAGGGTTTTTTTTTTTGTTTAATAAAAACTTATAAATATTGATAAGAATATTCTAAATATTTTATGTATTTGATAAATAATTAAGAATTTATAAAATGAATAACTTATAAATTTTTAATAGCAAATTTTTTAAATAAAATTTCATATTGATTAAATAAAATATTAATTATTAATACAAGATAAAAAATAACAATTTTAAAAGTAAACATTTTATTGATTTATAAAAACAAATAAATAACAAAAATCGATGTTCTACTTATTATATTCATTGACTAAACATATAAATAAGCTATTGAAAGATCTAGTAAGATGAACTTATCAATTGTATTGATTTATTTATATAGTTACTAAAAATTTAAGGAAATTATTAATTATATTTAAATATTTAAAATTTATATATAATAAACCCTTAAAAAGATGAATTAGCAAAAATTGGGGTGTCTAGTGGATAAAGTGCTGAATAGCCTTGGGAAGTGGGGGAATGATCTGATGCGTCGGATAAATAGATCGGATGATGGAGGGATGTGATCACGCCACGTGTCACTGAAATGATAAATTGAGGTTTGGAGGCGGCGTGGCTGGCTCTAGCCGAGAGGAAGCAACATGGGCACACGTCTCAAAGTGTTTGGGTTGAATCGTGAGCCAGACCGACCGACTTACCCAATAGGGAAACCGGCTTGGCCGAAATATAAACCGGATTTATTTAAATATATATTTATTTTTTTTTATGAATATAATAGTTATTTCTATCATTCTTCTTGTAATGTATGTGTAATTTAATTTGATCCAAATATTTATTTTAATTTTTAATGTTGAATTTTTTATATTTCACAATAAATTATTGATACTTGTATTTTATTTTAATTTTTTATATTAATTATGTCAATTAATATTTATTTAGTTACATTAACATCTTAAAATTATATTTTCTAAGAGATGCAGTGGCCGAACTTCTTTCTTCATATTAGGCTAAGGTGAATGGGTTTAATATTTAAATAGATTTAGAATTGGTTTTCTGATAGGCTTGGGACTTGAGTTTTCTATTTTCTCCTTTTTTTTTTTAATTTTCTTCTCTTTCACTTCTTTTAGTTTCACTTTCCTTCTTTTTTATTTTCATTATTTTTTTGTTTTTCTCTCTCATTTTTTTTTTCATTTTCTCTTGTTTTTAACTCATAAAAATAATATTAATAATTAATAAATTTTAATTTTATAAGAATCTAAAAAATAGAATTTAGTTCTGAAAAAATTAAGTTATTATACTTATATATAAGTCTAACTAGTTTGATAAAAAAAAAAAAAATTAGTCCGTAACTTAACATAAAGAAATAAGCTCAGTCCATGCCTTCAGATGACCAAATCAACATTGTTTAAAGGAGTATAAAATTCATTCCTAGGTTTTATGAGGTGTTTCAGTGAAAGACATTTTCTTATGTATTTAGACATATAAATAGAATCAAGAAAGAGAGCTTAAAATAATACCTTTATATAGCAATTTGATGGAGAAAATTGAATGATGAACACGTATTATTGATGATTGTATAATCGAGAGACCATGATGGTAAAGGAAAATGATAAACAAGTGATAATGAAATATCTCAAATCAAAATGAATGACGAAAAAAGGTTATTAGAGGAGCAAGAAAAGTTGTTATTATATAAAAAATAAGTGGAACACAACCTTATACTAGGATGGACAATATCTAACAAGAATGATTGCTCTTCTTAACTCTTCATCGATGATATCTTCCACTTGGTTAACATAAAAAGATCAATGACTATGGTGTGATGTTTTCCCCTATATAAAAAGCAAGGAAGGTGAGGAAAAAAGGGAAGAAAAGGGGAAAGAAGGAATAAAAAAAAAACAAGGCATTAAAGAAATCTGAAATAACTAAAGAGATTTTAAGAAGAAATATTAAAAGCCTACCATTGTTAAGGAGATCTTCAATTTAAGTCTTTTAGTTAAAACTTTTCAGAAACCCTATAATTGCTATTTTATACTATTATGCTTTTGGGCTTTGAAGCTTTTTAATAATTCTATATGCATGTGTGAAATGTGTTTGAGTTAAATCTTATGTTTGTGCCTTTGTTGTCTATTATTATATATTTAAAAATTAAGAACATCCTTAAAATGATTTGAGGCTTTGGCAAATGCAACTTGAGTAAAGTTAATGATTATTTAAAATGTATATGCTTGTATGGTAAATGCAATAATTTTTCTTTACTATGTAGATTGGTGATACATTGGCTGCTAGTCATATGTTTTCACTGAAGTTAATAGGAAGCTTAAGAGTTCCTTAATAAGCTACTTAACTTAAGGTCCTTCACCTTTGTTTGAAATATAATAAAAGGAGCCTAAGATGGCCTTAATAAGATTTCTTTCATGTTAGTTACTTTTTTTTATAAGATTACATCCTTGTTTCAATCATTCATGTTTTAAAAGGCCTATAAGAATAAAGAGTGACAGGGTTTTGCATGTTGATTCTTCAACCATGGGTTTATACTCCTCTGAAGACTTGACTAAAGGTACTTTTCAAGGTTGATGACATTGGCAAACCCCCCTCTATTATTTTATTCAAATTCTATTTTTATACATTTTTATCCTATATGTTTGATTTTTTATGGTACAATGAGCCTCCTTTAGTTATAGGAAACAATTTATAACTTAAATTTTCACGTTAAAATAAAGAGCATGAATTTTCTAGTGCAAAAAAATTATAAATGAGGTCGGTAGAGTAAGAGAATATAATTAATTAGGTAAACACATATGGTTAACAGTACTTAATAGAGAGTGAAATTATGAGGGGTGTGTTTGATAACTCTTAAATAGTGGAGAAGAGATTGAGAAGTTGTTGTTAGAAATTAAATCAAACTAGATTTGAAGAACAATAAACAAACTCGTACTGAATCAAAGTGCATGAATACGGAAGCGTACCTGAATTCATAACAAAAGAGATCTTCGCGTCCTGCATTAAGGCTTATAATCATTTAACCATAATTGATCACTTTTAAACAAGTTTAATAAATTAATAACCTATTACGTACACTGAGGCCTACTTAAGCCCATATTAAACTCACTTGTTGACAAAAAAATCCAACAATCTCTCATTTAGGCTTTTTGTGTCACCTTAATTTGTGCGTTAAACAACTGTAGGAGTATTCAGAACTTCGCTATTAATACCTGAATGTATCACCAAACAATCTTATCTATCGATCATAACGACATAGGATCAAAGCAGTATTCGCTACAACTACTATAACTAAATCCATTAATGTTCACATATAACAGTATAGCCGAATGACATGGATAAAGTATAGATGTGCGATATGAAAATAATATCATATGTGATCTAAGCATGTCTACTTCCTACTGGTCCTGCCTTAACCTTAGTAAGATCAACTTCAAAAAAACTCCTAAATAAATATAAACATAAACAAAAATATTATAATTGAAATAAAATATGAAATCCATAAACCAAATCTAAATACAAAACTTATGACATGTCTGTATTATAAAAGTAATTATGGTACAAAACTCTCACTAAAAATATACATCATCAAAAGATACTACACCCATACGAGCAATGTGTTCATAAAAGACCTTAAGTAGTAATCCCTTTACGAGCAGATCTGTAACCACAAAGTTCATCCTGATGTGCTCTATTGATATTTGTTTACTCTGAACTATTTTTTTTAACAACTAGGAACTTGATATCTATATATTTTGACTCTGTTGAGCTCTTATTGTTATTGAAAAATATAACTATAGAATTATTATCACAAAATAATTTTAATGATATTTCTATGCCATCAATAATGCACAACCTAGTGATAAAATTTCACAGCCATATTCCATGATTGGATGCATCATAACAGGTCATAAACTTTACTGCCATAGTGGAAGAGGCTACGAGTGTTTGCTTAGTACTCTTTTAGGAAATAGCTCTCCCAGAAAGTAAGTAGATATAACCTGATATAGATATCTTAACATCTGGTAAAATTAGAATCAAGATAATCGATGATCTCCAACTTATCTGACCTCTTGTATGTGAGCATATAGTCTTTTATTTTCTGAATATATCGCATAGCATGTTTAGCTACTTTTTAATAATCCATATCCAGATTGCTTAAATATCTCCTTAACATCCCAACAATGTACGTAATATATGGATGTGTATAAACATGTGCATACATATATAACTCCCTATAACTAAAGCATAAAAAATCTTTTATATCTCCTTAGTCTTAAATTTATTCTTGGGGCATTAACTTAGAGTAAACTTTTCTCTTTTAGACATAAGGGTGTCACCTGGTTTACAATCCTACATGTCATATCTCTTAAGTACTTTTTTGATATAGTTCTTTTATGATAATCTAAGAATACTCTGAGAGCGATCCCGGTGTACCTGAATCCCTAATACAAAAGAGGCGTCTCCAAGATCTTTCATCTCACACTTTTTTATCAGAAATCTCTTAGTTTCGTATGATAAACGTATATCACTACTGGTACGTAGTATGTCATTGACATATAAAAACAGACAAATATAGTTACTCTTACTAAACTTATACTATACACAATCTTCTACTATATTCATATCAAAACCGAACGAGATGATAACCTGATGGAATCTATAATATCATTGACAAGAAGGCTGTTTAAGTCTATGAATGGATTTCTTTAGTTTGCAAGTCATTTACTTCGCATCGTCTGATACAAAATTTTGTAGTTGTACTATATAAATTATCTCATCAATATCATAATTGAGAAACATTGTCTTAACATTCATCTGATGCAACTCATGATCAAAATATGTCACTAAAGCCATTATAGTCCTGAAATAGTTTTTTGATAAAAAATAGAAAAAAAGTCTCTTTATAATCGATGTCTTATTTTTTGTGTAAAACCTTTAGTGACAAGACGTGTCTTGCACCTCTCTACATCGCCCTTCGAATCCCTCTTGCTCTTAAAAATTTATTTGCAATTAATGAATTCCGCACCTTTAAGTAATGAGATAAGATTTCAAACGTCATTGTCCTTTATGGACTTAATTTCTCCATCATGGCATCAATCCACTTTGAGAGTTAAAACTTTCTATGGCTTAATGAAAATTGATGGGATCATCTTCCACCATTCTAATGTCATCTTCATGTTCTTGGAGAAATACAATATAATCATATGGAATTGTACTTTTTCTCTCTAGTGGATCTATTTAATAGTATTGGTTCTTGAGAATGTGAATTTTTTTCTTCTGAAACAACTTCTTGAGTATGAACAAGAGGTACTATGACATTGTCTTGATTTGGATTTACTTATTGAATAATGTAAGGTATGAGAAACTGATCCTGATCATTATCAAGAGTAATTAAGAGAATATTAATATATTCCTCTTTAAAAACAAGGTCTTGAACTCTCTTTCCCCTTGTAAACTCAACATCCTCAAAGAATTGGACATTTTTCATCTAAAAAATTATCTTAGTAGTGGGATCACAAAACTTGTAACCCTTGGATCTTTTAAAATAGTTAAGAAAATAACAATTAACATTTCTGAAATCTAGTTTTTTTTATGTGGCCTATAAGGCTTGACCTCAGCTGGACATCTTCAAATGTACAAACATCTCAAACTATATTTTTTGTCCATCCAAAACTTATAAGGGGTCTTTGTGGTTAATTTAGTTAAAAATCTGTTGAGTAAATATATTGCAGTCATTAATGGTTCTTTATATAGTGATTCAGGTAAGGTAGAATGGCTAATTATACTCCTTATCATATCTTTAAGTGTTATGTTTTGCTTTTCAGTGACACCATTCATGTTAGGAGAACCTAACATAGTATATTGTGGGATAATATCGTAATTTCTCTAGGAATTTAGCAAACGGTCATGGACTTTGTTTACCTGATTCGTCATATCTATCATAGTTTTCACAACCACAGTCAGATCTAACGGCTTTAATTTTTTTATTGAGTTGGTTCTCAACTTCTGCTTTAAAACTTTTGAACACATTTAGGGATTATGATTTCTCATGAATGAGATAAAAAATAGGCATATCTAAAATAGTCATCTATAAACGTTATGAAATATTGTTGATCATTTAAAGAAGCCATAGAGAATAGTCCATAAATATCTGTATGAATAAGCTCTAATACATCCATAGCCCTGCTGGCACTCAATTTCCTTATGTTTGTCTGTTTTTCCTTGATGCAATTGACACATCTGTCAAACTCTGTAAAATTAAGGGGATCAAGAATTTCATCCAACACAAAGCTCTTTTTTCTCCCTTTAGAGATACGACCTAATCTCTTATGCCACAATGAGGCAGAATTCTCATAAATTAATTTATGTTTGATATCTCTTGTATTCACATGCAAGAATTCATTATCATAAGCAATTGTATATAACAAATAAAGGTTATCATGAGCTGATAAAGAACCAGTACCAACAATATTAAAATCATAAAAAAATACTAAATATTTTATTTCTAAAAGAAAAAAGAATAACCAAATTTGTTTAATACAAAAATAGAAGTTAAATTATGTCTAAATGACAGTACAATATATGTCTCTTCCAAATCTAAATAATATTAAGCTCTTAATAATAATCTAAACATGCCAATTATTTCCACCTCCACTAGTTTGTCATCACCGACATAAATGAATCTGACACCTTCACTAGGCTTGTGGCAACGGAAGCAATCCTATATGGACACACTGATGTGAGTAGTGGCATTAGAATCTATCCACCACATGTGTCTAGGTACAAACATTAAATTAACCTCAGAACAAATAAAGTTAAGAAACATACATTTCTTTGCACGCCACATATGATAGTTGGCACATTGCTTCTTCTAATGACCTGGAGCTTTACAGAAGAAACAAACATGGTCATTTTGTGTTTTTTGTTGTTTCTTCTGTTACACTGGAACCACAACACTTTTACCCTTTTTTTTTCTTATTTTCTTGTCCTTTGAGATTGCAACTAGATGAATACTCTCTATCTCTCATATTTTAATCTTCCCTCCTCCTGAACACAGTGTGAGATGAGCTTAGTGAGAGTCTATGATTCCTTCTGGTTGTAGCTCACCTTAAAATGATTAAACTATGGTAGAAGAGAGATCAAAGCAAAATACACTAGTAATTCTTCTTATAAGTCCAGCTTAATATGTATATGAGATATTTTCATTATGTGCTCTCTTATATTTTATTTCCCTTTATATCTCATGGAAGCAAGGTTCGCCAAAAGTGTACAGACTTCGGTGTTATGACTCTTGGTGAAATGTTGCTAGAGAGATTCAAAGAAATCTCTATCTGTAGTGATCTTTTCAAACATAGTGCCCTTAAAAACTTCTAGAATGGCATATTGCATTACCAATAAACTCATACAATTTGACCGATCCCATCTTTCAAACTCTCTCTTATCTTTAAGGGTATTGTCAAGAGTAAGTGGATCGGGTTGATCAACCAGTAAAGCTCAATCCATATCCATAACTCAAAGAACAAGGCGAATACTATTTTTTTCATGTCCTGAAGTTTGTGTCATTTAATAAAGGGATGAAATTAACATTCATAGTGATACTTCCAGCAGAAGAGAGAACTGAATAGAGAGCAGTCAACATCTAGTCAATTAACACTCACATAATACCTTAAACCATAAATAATAATAATGAATATAAAGATAAATCTCATCTCAAGATATCAGACACTTCATTAACACTCTATCTTTAGATAAAATATTAACTTGTGAGTGATATCTTATTATAGTATACTAACACTAAGAACACACCAAATAAAATTTTTTTCTTTGGGTCGATTTAAAGTTCATATACTAAACTGAATAACTATCACGTATTTATTATCTCAAATTGGTATGCAATCATGTTAAACATTAACATTCCTTTGAACCGATTAACATTCACATAAATTATATTCATAAAACCCTTTATATTCTAAAATAAATTAACTTAACACAAGAGATGTCACTTTGGCAATATGTTGTATAAATCGATTTATTTCAAAATACGTATACATACACCAATATTTAAATTCAAAATTATTTTGAATTTATACTTTAGAAGAAAGAAAAATATCTGAAATATCCTTAAAAAATCATTTTTTTTAAAAAAATCTAGTCAAACATTGACCGTAGACCAATCAAACATTTATCATTGAACGATCAAAAATTTGACAATTGACTAGTCAAAAGTTTGACAGTTGAACAGTAGGGTCTAGACTGTGTTTGGTCTGGACTGGGCCTGTTTGGGCTTTGGGCCCACACACACGCGGGCCTCCCCTCCCCTCATTTTTTTTTCTTCCCTGTTTCATTTTTTTCTTCCTTTTCTTGTTTGTTGTGGACTGTAGCTCACAACACAAATTTTTACAGCCCATCTAAGCCCATGACTCGAAAGCCAAATTAGAAGAAGAAAACATAAAAAAACTAATTGTTTGTTATGACCTTAAGGAACACTCGATCACCTTTCTCAAATTTCAAATCCCTCATCTGGATGTCCGCATAACTCTTCTTCCTACTCTGAGCCGTTTGGATGTTCTTCCTTATCTTAACTATTTTAGATATAGTCTCCCCCACAAGATCTAGGCCGAACAATTTTTTATCACTCACCTCTTTCTAATAGATTGGTGATCTGTATGGGCAGCCATATAACGCCTCGTATGGAGCCATGTCGATACTTGCTTGGTAGCTGTTATTGTATGCGAACTCTATTAAGGGTAAATGATCATCTTAATAACCCCCGAAGTCAAGAACACAAGCTCATAATATATCCTCAAGTGTGCAGATCATCCTTTCTGATTGTCCATTGGTCTAAGGGTGGAATGTGGTACTAAGAGACAGTTTCGTTCCCATGCTTTGCTGAAAACTAGACTAAAACCGAAAAGTGGACCTGGGGTCCCTGTCAGATACTACTGTCACTAACACTCCATGTAACCTGACTATCTCCTGGATATACATTCTTGTTAACTTGTCCAAGAGGTCGGTCATCTTGATGACCAATAAGTGGAAAGACTTGGGGAGCCAGTCAACAATTACCCAAATGGCATCATGTCCCGAGCGTGCCCTAGGTCTGTCATAAAATCTATTGTGATGTGTTCTCACTTCCACTCCGGGATTGGTAATGGCTGAATTACCCCATTTGGGCATTGATGCTCTGTCTTGACTTGTTAACATACCAAACACTTGGAAATAAAGTCTACCACCTTTTTTTTTCATCCCATTCCACCAAAATTGGGGTTGCATACTTTGATACATCTTAGTGCTTTCGAGATGTATGGCAAACTTTGAGCTATGAGCTTCTGTCATGATGTCCCTTTTTAGCTCACTATCACATGGAACATGCACCATGTCCTGAAATTTAAGCAACCCATCGGCAGAGACTCAAAATTCTAGATTTACTTCTTGTTCTACATCTTCTTAAAGGCTGCTAAGGTGGAATCGGTGGATTGGGCTTCCTTTATTCTCTGTATCAACTCAGGTTGAACAGTTAGGTGGGCGCAACATGTAACTCTCTTCAGGTCCTAAAGTCGTACCTGTTGTGCGACCCCTATTACTCTGCATTTTGAAATCATTATGTGAGCTAATATACCTGCACTTCTTCTGTTGAGTGCGTCGACTACCACGTTGCCCTTGCCTAGGTGATACAAGATGTTGCAATCGTAGTCCTTGAGGAGTTCTATCCATCTTCTCTAACGCATGTTGAGATCCTTTTGAGTGAATATGTGTTTTAAGCTCTTATGGTCAGTATAGATCTAAAAAGTCTCCCCATACAAGTAATGGCGCCAAGTCTTCAAGGTGTGGATAATCGTGACAAGTTCTAAGTCATGAGTGGGGTAGTTTTCTCATGAATTTTCAACTACTTAGACCCATAGGCTATGACCTTCTCATGTTGCATCAGAACACAACCCAACTTCAAGTAGGAGGCATCACTATAAACTGTATATCCACCTGTCCAGCTCGGCAAGGCCAACACAAGTGCAGTAGTCAACTGTTTCTTTAGTTCTGAAAAACTCCTTTCATAGTCTTTGTTCCACTCAAACTTGACATTCTTCTTTGTGAGCTGAGTCAAAGGAGTAGGTAGGCTAGAAAGTCATTCTACAAATCTGCGGTAATAACATGTCATCCCTAAAAAGTTACGAATCTCCTTAACCGATGTTAATTTTTCTCCGTCGAGTACTGCGTCAACTTTTTCGATGTTCACTGACACTCTATCCCTTGATATGATGTGCCATAGGAAGGTAGTCTGCTCGAGCCAGAACTCACACTTACTCAACTTTGCATACAACTTCTTTTCTCTAAGAACCTGCAAAACCTAAGTTAGATGGTGAACGTGTTCCTCTCTGCTTTTTGAATAGATTAGGATATCATCGATAAATACAATAACGAATTGATTCAGGAATTGTCTGAAAACCCTGTTCATCAAATCTATGAAGATGGCTAGTGCATTGATTACTCCAAATGGAATGACTAGGAACTCAGTGTCTGTACCTGGTATAAAAAATTGTTTTGGGAACGTTTTCTGCCTCAATCTTTACCTGATGGTAACTTGAATGTAGGTCTATTTTGGAGAAGACCTGGGCACCCTTTAATTGATCAAAATGGTCATCGATCCTAAGAAGAGAGTACTTATTCTTGATCGTGAATATGTTCAGTCCTCCATATTCAATACATAACCTTAACGTCCCATCCCTCTTCCTTGCAAATATGACTCTAGTACCCCGTAAGGTTGTCTACTTTCCTACAATTTATTGATATTTTTCCTCAGCTCCTCCATCTCAATACGATTTATGTGGTAAGGGGCAACTGAAATAGGCTGGGTGCTTGAATAAAGATCTATGGTGAATTCAACTTCTCTATCCACTGGCAGTCCGGGTAGTTCATCTGGGAATACATCCAAGAAGTCTCGGATTATCAGAATATCTCAAATACAAATTTTTTTCTTAGGTTTGCCTAGTTAGAGAAAATAGCCGAGTTAAAGTACTTAGTAATAGGAAAATTGCTATGAGGGAATAATATTTAAAATTTTTATTAGCTTGTAAATGACTTTTCGTTAGGAGGCTTAAATATATTTTTTTTGTAGAAATAATCTACGGTGGCATGATACGTTGCTAACCAATTTATTCTTGGAAATACATCAGGATCCCCCGTGTCAATCTCTATCAGGTCCATCATAGATGAAACCGAATCCTGTAGAAAAGCGGCCAGATGTTGCTCCGGAGGGACCAAGTGGCCCTATAACGGTGTCGGATGATACGACGGGGGCTCCTAATTGTATTATGAAAGTGTTGGATAATATGACGGAGGAGTAGAGTTATATTGAGGTGGCATTAGATCCTCTCGTTGTTGGGGTGGCCCATAGTGTGAAAGTGGTAGAGGGTCAGACAATTCTTTCCTCTCTTCCCTTGCTTTCTGGGAAGAGATGAGTCTCTCTAAAATCTCAAAGAGTCGATCGACATTCTCTCGAAGTGACCCGTCTCGGGCCGCCCTGTTCGGTAAGGGACCTCATCTCCTCATGTCTTTGTACTTAATGTTTCACAAATTTTTTCATCTCCTCGTGTGTTCACCAACTGTTTGATTGAGTGAGAGAGAGACAAATTTGAGGGACTAAATTTCTTTCAAAGAGGGGAGAGTTGTAATACCGAGGCTCAAAATTTGGCCCGAGATTAATTTTAAAATAAAAAATATACATATAAAAATATAATTTATAAATTTATAAATTTTTATTTAATGTTAAATTAGGAAAAAAAATAGGTGGATGATGAAATTGAAAATAATTTTGGAAAAAAAAGAACGAAAATTTCAGTTTGGAGGTATTTTTTAAAAAAAAATCAGAAATTGGGGGTGAAAATACAATTAAAAAAATTACGCCACTAGAATTACCTAGTCAGCAGCCCCGATGAATCGGAGCATGTCGTGTGGTAAGGCACGTTGACTCGGTGCCACGCGGGAGGCCATGTAATCCGTGTGTCCGCAATTAGATGGCCCATATGCATTTCTGCGAGCGTGAACGGTCCGGATCTGTTCCCTCCTCAGGTGCAATCGAACGGTTGCGATTAAACGTGATGAATGGTTTAGATCTATTTTCTCTTTAAACGCGAATGGTCTAAATCAAATCACGATGAACGATCCAGATTTATTTCTTCTTTAAACGCAATCGGACGATCGAGATTAAACGTGATGAACGATCCAGATTTAAGGGAGACGGGTATAAATATCCCACATCACATCAAAACCAAACCCTAGTCGTCAGCCCCCCGTCGGAGAAGAAAAATCAGTCTCCAGATAAGGGAGCCGACTGCCGTCTGTCATCGCACCAAAGCCACCTCTAACTGCCAAAAAAGGTAAAAAATTTTCTATCCGCTCGGAATTTGATTTCAAACACCCACATGGTTAAATCAGAGTAAAAAGAACAACAAATGAGCCAGAAACCACGGGTAAAGCCCGACAGCGCCGCCGCGAAAAAAACCAAAAATCGCCTCTGATGAGCTCGTTCCCGTTTCCCGTTTCGTGCAATTTTTCACAATTATTTTCACAATTCTATTTTCTATAGGCTGACCAAAGAAAAACCTGCCGCCGCGAAGGTGAGCCAGTGGAACCACCGCACCAGAAAATTTCACCGCATGTAAGTTTTTATTTTTTAACTTGGTTAACCGAGTCCCCCTAACGTGTTTTCTCGCAAAAATAGGTATAAAACCGACTGAAATTGGGCAAAATCAGCCGAAAACGGTCAGTCTGAGATAAACCACCACCACAAGCGACAGTGCTGTCGTCGGAGCACGATGGTGTTGGCCGTGCCAGAATCCTAAAATTGGCCAAAAAAAGTTTTTAACACCGATTTTGGATTTTTTAGGGTATTTTTAGGTATGTGAAGCATGTTTTAATCTCCGTAGGAAAATTCAGAAAACCTTAGAACCGCTAGTAGGTGTATCTGAAAGTTCGGTATTTCGAACACCGATTCGAGTAAGAATCCCTCACCTTATCACCTGTTATGGAATTGAAGTTTAATGATCAATAATACATTATTTTGTGTAATTTAAAAAAACTTCGAGAATTAATTACAAGTTACTAATGAAGCCAGAACCGGTTATTTATTATTATTGTCATGTTTAACTGATTGATTGATTTTACAGCTTTAAATGCATGATAATATACTAGAATTAGTAAAAAGATTCAGTTGTATTTCTTTGATGCATGTATTGTTGTCTTGCGTTGATTTATGGTTAAATTATGAAACTAAAAATTAAATATAAACAGAAAATTGATTCATTAAGTGAATGAATGAATGGTAGCCTTACTGGATATTTTGGGAGATGGTGGACGGACCAGGTACATAGGGAACCCTAACGTGAATGTCACCTCATGCCGGACGAGATATCGAGTATTGGTATTTTTAGCGCTCATACCGTACGGGGTATGGGGATGACTCGTTTTACCATCATACTAGATAAGGTATTAATGAATGGTATTTTTAGCACTCATACTGGACAGGGTATGGGGACAGTCAGTTAATTAATAAGGTTGGATGTTGGTTCACGCGTAGTGGGACATTCCTATGGACCCCAATAAATACCATTAGGCAAATAAAAAAAATAAGTATCATTTTACTTATGATAAATGAATTTACTTAAATTAAGAGCTTCATTAGTTGTTTTTATGATTTTTACTAACCTTCATTTTCTGTATCGGTGAGTAGTGTGATATTCTTACTTAAATAATGTAGTTCAACCCTTCATTAACTATTTCATATCAAGAGGACCAAGACTCATATCCCGATCAATAAGAGTGTTGTGAATAGTTTATCACCTAAATTCTTTCAAAAGCTAGTGAATGTCGTCCTAAGCTGCTCAGTTGTCTACTTTTCGTTTATTCCTTTTATTTTCATTTGTTCTTTTAGAATGGACATTCCCGTAACCATATTGAGTATTTAAAACTACTATATAAGAAATGTAAACCCTAACTTTATTATTCCATTTTCGCATTCAATTTATGATTTTATTTCCTTTTAAGTACCAGGTTGTTACAGTAACTACGCCGATCCCATCAGCAGTTACATCATGATGTAGCTGTTGTTTTCGTGGCTCCTTTCTTCTTTGTGTGGCGGCCTTTGGCCACCGTTTTCCTTTTATCGTCGCGACCAAAATGTCGTGGCTGTGAAGCTGCAATCGGTAAGCCGTTCAACCTCTGCAAGAAACCATATCTATGTTTTTCCTCTAAATAATCCAAAAATCAAAACTGAAAACTAAATTACCGTTGAAAAAAAATGCATATACTGCATATCAAAAAATTGACCGCAACAACTGAACACTTAATCGAAAAAATAATTATAATATCAAAGATTCAATATGAGGTGGCTCTGATACCACTTGTTAGAAATGAAATCAAACTAGATCAAAAAATAATAAGTAAACTCAAATTGAATTAAAGAGCATGAACACAAAAGTGTACATGAATTCATAACGAAAAAATCTTCGCGCCTTGTGGTGAATCTTCTAAATTAACATGTGGCTGTGAAATAATGATTTTTATTACTAATGAGATAATAGAAAATAAACAAAACGTAAACGTGTGATTTGGGGACCATAACCACTTTTTATATTGTCGACTTTTATTATTTTCTATTTTACTCATCATATAATGAGAAATTATAAATATGGTACCTACATATATTACAAGTCCATACTTAGGTCTGATGCATTAAGACTCATAATCGTTTAACCGTAATTGATTACTTTTAAATAAGCCCAATAAACTGATAAAAAAATCACACACCGAGTCCCACATTAAGTTTATTTGTTGATAAAAAAATTCAACAGTTGTGTGGATAAAAAATGAGAGAAAGTAACAAAGTTTAAGTGCTCATAATGAGAGAAAGGCTCAAGAAAGATGATTGTTCAGTAAAGAAGCACTAAAGTGAAACTAATATCCAAAAAAGATTGTTAGGTATCTTAAGATAATGGCATTATAATGAGAGGTATTAAAACATGTAAGGCAAATGCTTTACATCTATATGTTAAAAGATCAAAAAAAAAAGAGAAGATAATATGACTCCTTGTAATACATGTAAGTGAAAGATATACCAAGATTTAAGGAGTTATGAAAGAGTAAAATTTATATGTTATCTCATTATAATTATTATATAGGAAATATAGAGAATATTCTTATAAAAATAGTTCATGTGGACATAACTATATTAATTTCGTGTATGGAATATTAGTGGATATTTTTATAAATGGGTCAAGTGGGCCAAACTAGATTAGTTTTGTGCATTTTCTTACTCCTTTTGTTTCATTATTTCTTAGTCTGAAAATAGCCCTACAAGCTTGTGGTTGTTGTGTTGGTGAAAGGAGTTCTAGAGTATGGAAGCAAAAAAACAGAAGGTCAATATTTTAGGTTAGTTTAAATAGGCCTTAAAATGTTATTGACCAAATTAAATATAATAGGGAAATTGAGTTGAGGGGAGTTAGATTATTAATGGAAATAGGGCAATATTCTATTTTAACTTTTAAATCAAGGATTTAAGTATTTAAAGATAAAAATTAGGGTAAATGTAATTAATTCTTGTTATAGTTATAATAATATTCCACAATATTTAGTTTTGGTACTTGTAGAAAATAGGATATTGTGTAAATGAAGTTTAAAAAGAGAATCTTTTTCTATTATCCTGATATGCATTGAAAAAGGTTCTTTCATTAAAAGAGGTTCACTATAATTATGTAATTAACTTAAGTACAATATACAACTCGATAAAGTTAAAATATTTTTTTGATGATCTACCTGCATTATTATACTTAGCTTTCGTCATAAATTACTTAAACAAGTTGGCGGATATTCCATCTTACACTTCTTTATAAAGTAAATAAAAAGGGTGACTTCACTATTGTCTAACTTTGATTAAGCTCTTTATAGTAACTTTTACTTACTATGGAATGTTAAGTTTAACTTGAACTTATTATCTAGATGGTGACTTTCTCATGACAATGTCATTAAGATAGTTAAAACATATATTACTACTAAGCATAAATTCAACTCCCTAACTTCTACATAGGAAGAATATACATATTATGATCACTTTAACTACCATGCTTATGGTGGGTCAATTCACATATTAGTTTTAGAATAGGTAATGAATTTTAAAATGAGATCGATCTATTAACTTCACTAATATCTAACTCGAATATATCATAAGCAAATGAATTTGCTCTTATTATATTATTTATTGATTCTATAAGCTTAAAAAGAAAATAATGTGTGATACATTACTCTAGATAAAAAAATTATTAACAAAAAAAAAAATGTATTAATTCCACATCTTAAAATCTTTTAGAGAGAATGAGAAATATTTTACTAAACGAGTAAGAAAAAAAAGTTTAAAAACATATCTTGAAAAATGATTTGTAAGACACAAAACTCAATTTTTACATATAACACAATTAGGATTGTCAATCAGTATACGTTAATATGAAATTATGTCTAAAATTCTCTTTATTGAACTTTAGATGTCTTCTCAAAATCTTATATATTCCTCTTGTCAATAAACATATAATAAGAAAAGATAATTTAATCAACTCAAACATGTAAATCCCTTGTAAGAAAAAAAAAAGGCTCATGGCAACTGTCTCTTACAACAATTGTAAAAATGATTGCTATGTAAAATCTAGGTGATGAAAATACAAAAATAATTATAATTTCTTTAAAAGAGAATTTTTTAAAACAAGGTCTATGTAAGCAATTACTAAATGAATGATCTTAAGCTTCTATATATAATTACCAAATATTAAATCATTTCAACTTAAATTTTACTTATTTACCACTAACTATTTTATAATCTATTATCTTTTAGGGTTTTGACTTCCTTGAAATAACCATAAATAGATGTTTACACACAGAGCCATTAAAGCTAGAGTTTTGATTGATATTCATTGGGATATTGAATGCATATCATGTCTATTATGTCTAAATTTTGTGATAAAACATTTGTAGTTTTTCTTTCAAGCATTTTATTCAACATGCTACATGGATAAGCATTGATATATATATATATATATATATTTTATATATATATATTTCTGTTTTACTTATGTAAGTGACATTTCTTAAATGATTAATGCACAAAAGGAAGTATATTAAAAATGGAAGCGTTGATGGCATCATTAATTTGTGAAGAATAAGATATTAGAATATATTCAAACTAATTTCACCAAATAAACATTAAAATGAGCCTAAGTAAAAAATCTTCTTTTATTGATAACGATTATTACTTACGCACACATTATAGTAAAGAAAATTAAAAAGAAAATTAAACCTTTTTAGGCGGCTAAAAATTGTTACAAAAGTATATTTGTGAATGCCAATATTATTTGTCACAACTTTCCGGTTATTATCTATATTTTCGTAATAAAAAATTTAATATAATATATTTTTTTATATAAAATATAAATTTATAAACGATTTTTCTTTTGGTATCTAATGCATTCTGTGTAGTAAGACATACTTTATAGTTTTTAAATATAAGATAATTTTATAGTTTTAAAAAGTAGTTTTCAACAACATTTTTCATTGTATACTATGTTTTTCAGTAAACTCACTTTGTTATTAATTTTATTTTGCTACTTTAGTTTTGTTGTTTTCAAAATTAATTTGGGAGAAAAAAAGTTGTTGTTTAATAATTTTATATCTTGTGTTATTTATGTTCAATGTTTCATTCATACAAAATAAACAATTTATTTACTTATATTTAAAAACTATAAACAGAATTAATTTTTTAAAAAGTTAAATATTTCTATATTTTTCTTTATATTGACTTCAGTTTTACTATAAAAAGACACAAATACTTATTACAACAAATAAATTTATTGGTTAAATTTTTGTTTTGTGTAACATTTTACGTAACATATTCAATCGAAAGTCATTGCAATATCAAATAAATTATTTTTAGCAATTCCAAGTTATAGCCATAAATTAATAAAGAAATACTTACTACCTTTCAGTAAAATAAATCATCATTGCCAAAGGTTATAAAGTGATATTTTGTAGCAAAAAACTAATATTGCTACAATATATAAATTTCTTCCAATTACTTTTGTGGTTTGTTTAAAAAAATATATATATATATACTTTTTACAACTAATTTTTTAATTTGCTATGAAGAAAATGTTTCTTTGTAAAAATATTTCAATCGCTATAAAAAATTTAGTACATAATGAAACTATAAGAAAAATAAGAATCATTGTAAATATAAAGCAAGAGTAACATAAACAAAAACACAATTACATATAAAAGTCAATCGCTTCACAATTTACATAATGAATCCTCCTATTTCTATCCTCGTTTATTGATAGAAAACCTGAGATGATTCTATTGGTTCTTTTAACCATTCTCGCTAAGATCTTTATGATATAAAAGAAGAAAGCAAAAAAGGTGTTAAAAGACATAAGTCAAAGTACAAACTTGACTTAAACAATTTGACCTTTAATAGAGAAAAAACTCAAACTTCCAAAAAGTTAAAAGACTTATAAACTATCAATAACATATTGTCTAGTAGATTGAGTCTTTAGATTGACTGTGATATCCCAAACGTTAATTAAGATATAAGAGTGTTAGATACAGAAACAAATTACGAGTGCATGATAGTTAATTATATGCAGCGGAGCAAATTATTACAAATCTCTTACAAAATATATGAGTTCAAATTACACATATAACTGAGGCCAGAAATGACAACAAAATACAAAATATCAAAATACAAAAAGCTCTACTTCTTTCACTATGTGAATGGACTCATCAGAGTGTGAGACAAGTTATGCACTCAAGTTTTGTGGATCCTCGGGATCCTTATAAACTTCAAGAGATAGGTCAGTGATCAGTTCCTCACTATCTTCCTCATCTGAAGGGGGCATAGAAGGGGGTGAGTTTCATATACTCAATAAGAAAAATAGTATTTAAATAACATCATAAGATTTTAAAAGTGAATAATTATATCATCAATACTTACCATCGGAAGTCACGTTAGGGTCTTTTCTTAATTTATGAAAATAATTTATTTATTAAAGAAAACATCAGATCCATCACATCAGAGTCACATCAATCAAATCAATTACGTTGATAATAGAGAAAATCAAATAAATCATTATATGTACAAATTTTCATATCATGTTTCGCAAAGTTGTTCCGACTTTCATCTACTGAGGGCAGATACGGATTTTCGACTATCCATGTAGAATGGTCAAATCAGATGTAACAATAATTTGTAGCTTGTTAAACCAACAACACATTTGTGGCTTGGTAAACCATTAGACGATCTATGACCATGGTCGTGCCAACCACAGTGGTCCTATCAGATATTTTATAGCTAAGACTGTACTTCAATATTGCGTCACCACTCTCGTCAGAGGGTACGTCGTCATCCATAGGGAGCAGTCCTCTCACGTCTTTTCATAAAAGATGGGAGAGAAACTGAAATTCTTCAGAGATAAAAAAATTAACGAAACACTTTATGAATTATGCATGTCAATACAAATACATATTTCTCATACCATTTCATGCTTAATCACCTTTTTACCTTTCAATAATTGATCAGAAAAATTATATAATTTAAATCACATGCAAATTTACTTTGTTTAGACATATAAACATAATCATGCAAATCATAAACTCAAACTTCATAATTTTCCTCTAAAAATGCTCCTTATGATGTTTTAAAGTAAATACTAAATTTTTTACCGAAATCTAAGAGTTTTTCCTACACTTTTTCTTCTTCTTCTCCTCTCCCTCTTTATTTAAGCTCTTGTAGGATTGAAGAATGGAATGGAAGTGATGAGAAAATAGTGAATGGAGGGTCCCTATTTCTAGAAAATTGGGATAATCATATTTGTGCCAAGTGGCAAGATCTGGGGAGGAGAGAGAAATTCAATAGAAAATGAGTGATGTGATGATCGAGGACGTAACGTGACGACGGTGCAAAAAACATAGGCATGCCACCCAAACGACGGTGGCACATCGCCCAAGCGACGATGACACAATGCCCAAGACAGTGGTGGCCCGTCGCCTAACCAATGGCGCATAGTGCATGATGCCCAAGGGGGCAGCACGCACTGCCCGAGGCAGCAGTACGCTGCCCCAGTCAGCCGTGCGCTGCAGACATAGCTTACAAGTGCATCGACCTAGCTTACAAGGCCTTGCGCATATTTGTACGCGATGGGACGCGTGCGCATGCCGAGCCTTATGCTCCGCGCAGATGGGACGTATGCACATTAAGCACGTCCTATGCTGGCCGTGCGCACGCACGCACACGTGGGCGGGGCTCTTCTGCTGGTGTTTTCCCGTGGAATTTCTGTCTTTTCTCCGTCATTTTCTCCTGAAAATTTATTTTAAATAAATAGATGACAAAAATAAAATTTTCTACAACGAAATAACAAATAATAAAAATATAAATTTTAAGAATAAATTAAAAATAAGAATTTAATTTACAAATTACGATATTTAATTAAAATTAAAACTACTTAATAATTAAAGAGTTTAAGTGGCCTTAGGAGTCGAATAAATAAGGATTCACAATTACAATTAAGCGCGAAGGTTTGTGGGGTGTTACATTCTCCCCGCTTAGAAAATATGGTCCCCTAAATTTGTCATGAATAAGTATGGAAATTTCTCTCTCATCTCACTCTCCAACTCCCACATCGCCTCTTTTGGAGTGTGGTGGTGCCACTGCACTTTCACCATGAGGATCCTCTTGTTGCGTAAAACTTTATCGGTCCAACCAAGGATTTCTACATGGAGTTTTTCGTACGTAATATTAGCTTAAACCTGCATCTCATCATGAGGAATGATATGACAAGGGTTAGGGTCGAACCTTTTAAGCATACAGATATGAAAAAATCATGCAGACCAGCAAACTCTCGGGACAAAGTAATGCGATACGCCACGGGTTCAACACGTTTCATAATCCAAAAAGGTCCCACATAATAGGGACTTAACTTTCTCCTTTTTTCGAACGGTATTTTTTCTTTGTAAGAAAAAATCTTGAGGAAGACTTAGTCGCTAACGGCAAATTCCAAGGGTCTTATACAGTTATCTATATAATTTTTCTAGCAACTCTGAATGGTGGCCAAGTTACTATGGATAATAGTAACCTTCTCGATAGTCTCCTAGATTAAATTAGGTCCAAAATAATGCTGATTTTTGAGTTCGCTCTAGCAAGTGGGAGAACACCAGGGCCTATTGTACAAAGCTTCATACGGAGCCATGCTGATACTGAAATGATAATTATTATTGTAAGTGAATTCATATAGGGGAAGATACTCATACCAGTTATCGTTAAAGTCGAGCATATAAGCACGCAACATGCCTTCCAAAGTTTGGATATTGCGTTCAAATTGACCATCAGTCTGGGATGATAAGCAGTACTAAAATACAATCCAAACCCAAGTGATTCTTGGAAACTGTCCCAAAAGTGGGAGGTGAATCGATGGTCTCAATCGGTCCCAATGGATGAAGGAACACCATGGAGTCAAACAATTTTATTGACGTATAGGCGGGCTAATCTACTGGTGGAGTCAGTGGTTCTGATGGATAAAAAGTGGGCGCTCTTGGTTAATCTATCAACGATGACCCATATGGCATTATGACCACAACAGGTGTAACGGTCCCGGAAATTTAAAATGAAATATGTGTATTAAAAATGTCAAATGCGGAAGCGAAGTCAAAATTTCGATTAACATCCCTTACACTAAAACCAAAAACGTGCTCAAAATATAAAAGATCAAACTAACTAAAAGAGAAACTCGAAAGTAAAAGCTATGAATATGACTATGGAGTCTTTAGGCGTCCCCTTCGTCGTCTTCCTACGGGACGGGCTCGGGAACAATGTCTTCCTGATCTGAAATGATTAAATAAGGAATGAGCTACACTAGCCCAGTAAAAACATCACGATATCTCACCGTCACGAAGGTAAAGGTGGATAGAAAACACAAAAAGACCAATGGAGCATAATTTACAACAAATCCTTTTATCAATAATAAAACCTTTACCATTCACTTACCTCGGTGAAATTCATAAAACAATATACGAAAGCAATAACATTATCATCATCATGAAATCATATAAACTGTATAACATAATACTTATCACGCCTTTTGTAATTCAATCATTTCACAACATATTTTTCCTCTTTTACCAGCCCACTAGTATCCATGGGGATCCATAGGGGTCCCGCTACTCGTGAACCCTTAACACTTGTAATCAGATTCCAAGGTCGTCCCCATACCCCGTTCGGTATGGGCGCCAAATTATAAACCTCAATACCCCGTCCGGTATGAGGGTGAAACGGGCCGTCCCCATACCCCGTCCGGTATGGGCGTCAAAACACATAGGGTTTCCATACCCCGTCCGGTATGAGAGACCACAATCCCAGTAGGGTTCCCTACGGACCCGGTCCGTCCACCATCTCCCAGGATATCTAGTCAGGCTGATCACATTATATAATTATCAATTTACATAACCTTTCATTCCCCTTTTCCTCAGTCAGTATCATCAATTCATACACAAACAAGCAAAATAGTAATTTATGCTAAACAATACAACATACAGCATCGGTTTCTCAGTCATTCAACCCATAATAAATAAAACAGTAAAATATGCACACGAAACTATGAAATGAAAACATCAGACCTCATATTGCATTTAAAACTGTAAAATAGGCCAAATAACAGTTAACCGACAAACACACTAGACTCGGGCTCCATTAGCGACCTTAAGCAATTTCACACATTCGTTGATTCAAGAAATATCGTTTTATCATTATTGAACTTTAATACCGTGATAGGAAATAGGGTGAGGGGTCCTTACTCGTTTCGGGGTCCGAACACGGCTCCACAGTGCGCCTAGAGGCTGTCCCTAATTTTTCCTGAATTTTTTCTGGGGAACTGAAACGCACTACTGGTACCTGCACGTGTTCCAAAAAAATTCCAAATTAGACCTAGGGCCCCTTTCGGCCAATATCGCAATTCCGGCACGGCGGCTCCGCCGTGCTCCGGCGATGGCGCCGCCGCAAGCGGCGGCGATTTGCCTCGGGTTGGCCGTTTTTGGCCGAATTCAGCCACACTTACATCGGTCCCTGTGATAAAACAACCCTAGGGCCCTCGGCGGGCCAAAAAATTACGAAAAACTGAAGCTTACCGGCGGCGGTGCTCTCGGGTGCGGCAGCTCTCCGGCGAGGTTCGTGTTTTGGTGATTCGGCTCCAATCAACCTGTAGAGAAAAGAATGGTAATCACGGTGATATAAAAATTGCATCAAACGGAGGCCGGGAAGGGCCTCATCGGAGGCAAAAACTGAGGAGGGACGCGGCGGCGCCGCTGGGTTTCGGCCGTGTTTTCCGGCCGTTTGGCCGGGATTTTGGCTCCGATTTTGCCACAGGGGAACTCAGCGTGGAAAAACGAGTCGGGGGTATGAAATTTACCTCGATCGGCGGTCGAAAAACTCCCCGGTGTGGCGGCGGGTGGCGGCGACCGGCTCCTCCGGCGTCTGGTTCGTCTTCTCCGGCGAGGGCAAGCGGCTAGGGTTTTTGTGGTCAGGTGTGGGGGTTCTATTCATACCCTTTTGCCTTTTGATATCAGCCGTCCATTTTGATTAAATCTAGACCGTCTGTTTTTGATTGAATCTGGGCCGTCCGTGCGCGTGCATCTGGGCTGTCCGTGCGATTGCATCTGGGTCGTCCGTGCGCACGCTTGATCTGGGCCGTCCGTGCGCGCGGGGACGCATCTGGGCCGTCTGATCGCGCGCACGCGGATCGCCCACGTGGTCCTTTCCCTGGTCGACGTGGTCTTGCCACGCGGCAGGTCCTGGTTGGCCAGGGCTGCTGACTGGACCGCTGACGTGGCTGCTGACGTGGCGCTTTTTTTTTAAATTAAACTTAATAAATAAAATTAATAAAATAATAACAAAAATGCCCAAATTGTTTGGGCGTTACAACTCTCCCCCCTTAAAGAAATTTGGTCCCCTAAATTTGCCTCTTACTCTTGATCGAACAGATGGGGATACTGGGCTCTAAATTCTGATTCCAGTTCCCAAGTAGCCTCCCTGGGCATGTGGTTCTGCCGCACGACCTTTACAAATGATATTTTCCGGTTGCAGAGTATTCTGCTCTCTCGGTCCGTGATACCGACCGGTACTTCTTCATAAGACAAGTCCTCTTGGAGTGGAAGCGGTTCATGAGCCAAGACATGAGAAGGGTCCGGGTTGTACTTACGTAGCATAGATACGTGAAACACGTTGTGAACCTGGGAGAGCTCAGGAGGCAATGTAAGTCTGTAGGCAGCGGTACCAATCTTGTCTAAGATTTCAAATGGTCCAATATATCTGGGGTTTAATTTTCCCCTCATGCCGAACCTACTAATTCCCTTGAAAGGAGTGACCTTAAGAAACACCCGGTCGCCTTTCCCAAAAGCTAGGTCTCTCCTCCGGGTATCTGCATAACTCTTCTGCCTACTCTGAGCTGTCTGTATGTTCTTCTTGATTTTAACTATTTTGGACGTGGTCTCCTCTACCAACTCCGGGCCGAACAATCTTCTAACGCCCACTTCCTCCCAACAACTCGGTGACCTGCACGGGTGCCCATATAGCGCCTCATATGGAGCCATGCCGATACTTGCTTGGTAGCTGTTGTTGTAGGCAAACTCTATTAGGGGTAGATGGTCGTCCCAATGGCCCCCGGAGTCAAGGACACAAGCTCGGAGCATATCCTCAAGCGTACGAATTGTCCTATCTGATTGTCCATCAGTTTGGGGGTGGAAGGCAGTACTAAGAGACAGCTTTGTTCCCATAGCTTGCTGGAAACTATTCCAAAACCGAGAAGTGAATCTGGGGTCCCTGTCGGATACCACTGTCACTGGGACTCCATGCAGTCTGACTATCTCCCGGTTATACATTCTTGCCAACTTGTCCAAAGAATCAGTTATTCTGATGGCCAGGAAGTGGGAAGACTTAGTGAGTCGGTCAACAATTACCCATATAGTATCATGTCCTGATCGTGCCTTGGGTAGTCCCGATACGAAGTCCATGGTGATATGTTCCCACTTCCACTCTGGAATCGGTAAAGGCTGAAGTAACCCACCTGGGCGTTGATATTCTGCTTTGACCTGCTGACATACCAAGCACTTAGATACAAAGTCGGCTATATCTCTCTTCATCCCATTCCACCAGAACCGAGGTCGCATAGTTTGGTACATTTTTGTACTTTCTGGATGCATGACAAACCTTGAACTATGGGACTCCGTCATGATGTCTCTTTTTAACTCACTGTCGTCTGGGACACACACTCTGTCCTTGAAACGAATCAATCCGTCGGCAGAGATCTGAAATTCTGAACTCACTCCCTATTCTGCATCCTTCTTGCGGGTTACTAGGGCGGGGTCGACGGACTGGGCTTCCTTTATTCTTTGGATTAACTCGGGTTGAACTGCTAGGTGGCCCAAACATGTGGCCCTCTTCAGATCTCGCAACCGAACCTGCTGCGTGGCCCCAATTGACCAGCATTCTGAAACCATTAAATGGGCTAGGGTGCCTGCACTTTTCCTGCTGAGGGCATCGGCTACTACGTTGCCCTTACCTGGATGGTATAGGATGTCACAATCATAGTCTTTGAGGAGTTCCATCCACCTTCTCTGACGCATGTTGAGATCCTTCTGAGTGAAGATGTACTTCAAACTCTTATGATCGGTATAGATCTGAAAGGTCTCTCCATACAAATAATGGCGCCAGGTTTTCAAGGCGTGTATGATTGCGGTAAGCTCCAAGTCATGGGTAGCATAGTTCTTCTCATGATTCTTTAGCTGTCTCGAGCCATATGCTATAACCTTTCCATGCTGCATCAAGACACAACCCAGGCCCAGATAGGAGGCATCACTATAAACTGTATACCCTCCTGATCCACTCGGTAGAGCCAGCACGGGTGCAGTAGTCAGTCGTTTCTTCAATTCTGAAAAACTCCTTTCGCAGTCCTCATTCCATTCAAACTTTGCATTCTTCTTTGTGAGTCGGGTTAGAGGAGCTGCTAGACTAGAGAACCCTTCGACAAACCGGCGGTAATAACCTGTTATCCCCAGGAAGCTGTGAATTTCCTTAACTGTTGTCAGCCTTTCCCAACCAAGTACCGCTTCAACCTTTTCGGGATTCACTGATACCCCTTCCTTCGATATAACATGTCCTAGGAAGGCAGTTTACTCGAGCCAAAATCCACACTTGCCAAACTTTGCATACAACTTCTTTTCCCTAAGTACCTGTAGGACTTGGGCAAGATGATGAGCATGTTCTTCTCTACTTTTTGAGTAGACTAAGATATCATCGATGAACACGATGACAAATTGATCCAAGAACTCTCTGAAGATCCTGTTCATTAGATCCATAAAGATGGCCGGGGCGTTGGTTAGCCCAAACGGCATGACCAGGAACTCATAGTGTCCGTACCTGGTTCGGAATGCCGTCTTGGGGATGTCTTTTGTTCTTACATTTACCTGATGGTAACCTGATCGTAGATCTATTTTAGAAAAGACTCGTGCACCCTGCAACTGATCGAAAAGGTCATCAATCCGGGAAAGAGGATATTTGTTCTTAATTGTTACCTTGTTTATCCTTCTATAATCAATGCACAGTCTCAACGTTCTATCTCCCTTCCTTGCAAAAGTAACCCCGGCACCCCAAGGGGAAACGCTGTGTCTAATGAAACCACTGTCTTGTAACTCAGTGATCTGTTTCCTTAGTTCTTCCATCTCGATGCGGCTCATTCGGTAAGGAGCAACCGAGATGGGCTGGGTACCTGGCTGTAAGTCTATGGTGAACTCGACCTCTTTGTCCACTGGTAGACCGGGCAGTTCATCCAAAAATACTTCTGGAAAGTCTCGGACTACTGGAATCTCTTAGATACAAACTTCTTTCTTGGGTTTACCTAGTTAGAGAAAATACAAGATTAAGGCACTGGGAATTAAGAAAACTTGCTATCAGGGGAAATCAATACTGAATGATTTTATTAACTTGTAAATGGCTCCTCGTTGGGAGGATTAAATACAATCTTTTTGTTAAAGCAGTCTATGGTTGCGTGATATGCCGCTAGCCAATCCATTCCTAGGATTACATCAAAAATCCCCCGTGTCTAACCCTATCAGGTCTACCCTCAATTTTCTATCTGCTATCTCCACGGCACATGCCCTGTAGATAACCTCTCCTAGCAATGTCTCCCCCCCAGCGGTAGATACAAGCAATAATGAATCAAGTCTATCAGGTGATACACAAATTTTGGAAGCAAGAACATGTGAAACAAAAGAATGTGATGCACCAGTGTCAAAAAAAAACATGAGCAATGTGGCCAGAGATAGTATACATACCATGTACCACGTCCGGGTCTGCATCGGCATCCTTCTGGGTAAGGTTGTAAACTCTGCCCTAGATTGGAGGCCTTCTTTGATTCTGGTTCCTAGGGCATTCCCTTGCATAGTGCTGGGCACTGCCGCATATGCGACAAGTGTTGCTGAGGCGGTAGCAGGGTCGGTCCCCGTGATCCCTGCCGCAGTACTGGCAGATCTTCCCACGTGCTGCCCCTGTAGCCTGAGGAGGGGCCTGGATGGCGGGTCTGGGCCTCTTACTGGGTTGGACAGGCATGGTAGGTGCTGGCCTGCGGAGCGGGGCTGAGGGTCGGGAACTCCCCGCTAGCTGAGGGTGGGTGTCGAAGCTCCTTTCTATGATCTGCGCCTTTGCCAAGACTGCTGAATATGTCTCGAGCTCCATTACCAGTAAGTGTTGTCTGATCTCCGGGCAGAGACCCCACTGGAATTTCCTGGCCTTTCGGCCCTCATCCATCAATGTCTCCAGGGCATGTCGGCCCAGCTCCAGGAACTTACGGGCATACTCCAACACTGTCATGTTTCCCTGGACCAATTGAGCAAACTCCATTTCCTTTAGGTGTTGGATGTGTTTAGGGAGATACTCTGTGTGGAAGGCCGCTAAGAACTGCTCCCAAGTAGCTGGTGTAGGCAGGGTGGTCCGTTTGAGCTCCCACCAGTGTACTGCTTCCCCTACCAGCATGTAGGAGGCAATGGCAGCCCTCTGCTCAAGAACTACTCCCAAGGTCTCAAAAGCTCTCTCAGTCTCTGCCAGCCAGTGTTGGGCCTCTTCAAAAGAGGATCCCCCTGCAAAAGTAAAAGGGTTCAGTCTTCTGTACCTCTCTATGAAGCCAGGGTCGATCAAGGAAGGAGCGGGGTCCCGAGGTAGAGGGACTAGGGCCGGCTGAGGGTGAACTGGGGGACCCTGTGGTGGCACCTGCTGATGTGGTGGGGGTACTGGAATGTGCTGTGGCGGCGCCTGGTGGTACCGTGGCTGTGGTACCGGGTCGTACCGCGGCTATGGTGCCGGGTGGTACTGTGGAGGAGCAGGCTCCTGCCGGGGTGGCTCGGGATCAGCCTGCTGTAGTGGGGGCTCAACCTGCGATAGCAAAGGAGGTTCGGGTAACTCCCTTCTCTCCTCTCATCTTTGCTGGGCAGCTACGAGAGCTTCCACCATCTCAAATAGTCTGTCTAAATCCTCCCGAAGCGAATTATCTTGGGCCACTCGGTTTAGTGGGGGCCTTCCTCTCCTCATTTCCGTGTACCTGCATTCACAAGGAATGGTTGAGTAACGATATATCGGTGAGTATTTCTCTAAGGCGCTATTGTGTAAGGGATGGGTTCGAGGAAATGCAGCTCTGATACTAACTGTAACGGCCCCGAAAATTTAAAATGAAATATGTGTATTAAAAATGTCAAACTTGGCCCTAGTCACTCCCTGTGTGGCGCTCCAATCTTGTTCACAAAAAAAAGGATGGGACGCTCCGACTTTGCATTGACTACCAAGAGCTCAACTTAATGACCATTAAAAGTAAGTATCCCCTATCTCGTACTGACGACCTATTTGACCAATTAGAGGGTGACTCGATTTTTACAAAGATTGACCTCAGGTCAGACTTTATCAGTTATGGGTGAAGCCTGAGGATATCCCAAAAAGATGCTCCCCTATCGTTATGGTCAATTCAAGTTTTAAATCATGTCATTCGATTTAACTAATGCCCCTGCGATTGTCATGAATATTATGAATCGTGCCTTTAAGCTCGCATTGGACCAATATGTAATTATCTTCATCGATATCGTGGTGTATTCCAAGACCCTGAAGAGCATGTCGTTCACTTGGCCCAAGTGTTAAAGACTCTCTGGCGGCACCGCCTTTATGCCAAATTTAACAAATGTTCCTTTTAGTTGGACTGAATATCTTTTCTCGGTCACATGATTTTTAATGAGAGTATTTATGTCGATCCTTCCAAGGTCAAGACTATCAATAATTGCAGCCGATCGAAAACCATCGCGAAGGTCACAATTTCTTGGGTTTAGCTAGCTACTACCAACGTTTCATTGAAGGATTCTCCCACTTGCTGCTCTCCTAACTCGTCTCATCAAAAAGGAAGTTTTCTTTAATTAGGACACCGAATGTGAAAAAAGTTTTCTTGAGTTGAAGCGTTGACTCACCACTACTCTAGTATTGATCTTCCCCGACAATACTAAACATATCCAGGTTTATTGTGACGCGTCTCGTATCAGTTTGGGTTTTGTTTTTATGCAACATTGCTGTGTAGTTGCGTATAAATATAGAAAATTGAAGCCCCATGAAGGTAACTACCCATGCACAGCCTCGAGCTTATTACCATTGTTTTCGCTTTGAAGATATGGTGTCACTACTTGTACGATCAAACTTTTGAGATTGATACGAATCACAAGAGTCTGAAGTACCTATTCTCTTATAAGAAATTGAACACGAAGAAGAGATGTTGGATGGATCTTCTTAATGATTATGATTACAAGATTATTTACCACCCCGTTAAAGGAAACATCATCGCATATGTCCTTAATTGCAAAGACTTGGCTATGCTGGCCCAGTTAATGGTTTCTAGTTAGAGAATGCTTTAGATAACCCAAGACCTCAGAATTAGTCATCGTGGAGAATATGCATATCTTACTCAAGTCCGTATCCAACCAAATATCTTTATACAGATTTGGGAGGCTGTAACACCCCGAAAACCTTTGTCCTTAATTTATAATGTAAACCTCTATTTATTCGAGTCCTAAAATTATTTAAACTCTTTAAATTTCGAATTTAAAATTTTTGGATGAATTTCATATTTTAATTTAATATTTATTTAGTTAAATGACTATTAAAATTAATCTATTTAATTAATTTATAGATAAATTGTAATTAAAAATTAATTACAAAGATTTTAGAGAAAAACGGAGGAAAATCCCATGGGAATGACTACGAGAAAGACCCCGCCCACAAGGTCTCCATGCAATGTAAATGCGTACGCGCATGCAGCCAGCACAGGACGTACGCCTGGGCGAACGTCTCATCCGCGCGCGAGCAAGACATAGTTTATGCGCGTGTCCCACCACGTGCAAACAGACGTGGCTCCGTCTGCCATGTGCGTGCTGTCTGCGCGGTAGACTTACGCACGCAACAGGCTGGGGCAGCGCGTGCTGCCCCCTTGGGCGCTGAGCGTTGCCTTCAGGTGGCGTGTGCCACCGGTTAGGCGGCGAGCCACCGCTAGCTTTGGCGGTGTGCCACTGTCATTTAAGTGGCACGCCTCCAATTTTTATGCTATTGTCATATCGAGTCATCCATCCATCAATCATAATTCGTTAGTCGTCACATCTCATCATTTCACTTTGATTTTCTCTCTCTTCACTAAATTTTGCCACTTGACGTAAATCTAACGGTCCTAATTTTTTATGAATACACTTTACAATTTCCTCATCACTTTCACTTCATTCTTCCATTAACCAAAGGGTTTTAGAGAGAGAGGGAATGATATAGAGAGAGAATGAGAGGAAAAGAAGATGAAAAAGCGTAGGAAACATCAAGATTTCGGTAAGGAATTTAGTATTTACTTTCAAACATCGAAAAGAGTATTTCTAGATTTAAATTAACGAGGATCAAATTAAATGGTTGTATGTTTTATCTTATATGCTTACGTAAAATGATTTACGTGTTAATGTATATTTTATGAACATATATAAATCAATTATTTGCATGTTTATTTTAAATGATTAAATGCCTACGATAAATGTTGATATATGATACATTGTACAATGATAAAGTAATAAAGCATGAAGTGATGTTTAGGCATGAGAAATATGTATTAGTATGAGTATGCATGATTCATAAAGTATTTCGTTAGGCATTTCATATCTGGGTGGTTTCTGTTTCTCCCCCATCTGGTATGAAAAGATGTGAGAGAACTGCTCTCTGTAGATGAGGGCGTACCTTCTGATGCGAGTGGTGACGTGATATGATTGTAGGGGTCACCTTTGGCGAAATACGATCGTAGCCATAATTAACATATTGGACCACTGTGGTTGGCACAGTCATAATCATGGATCGCGTCATGGTTTGGCAAGCCATAAATGAATTGTTGGTTTGACAAGCCGTAAACTGCAAATATAATATGAAATGAATTGGTCATTCTACATGGGTGGTCAGAAATCCGTATTACCTTTAGTAGATGGAAGTTAGAACGACTTCGCACAAAGAGTAAAATGAAATAAAGTGCATACCATGATTTGTTTAATTTTTTCTATTTTCAGTATGATTGAATTGATTGACATGATACGACTTGACTTGATATTTTCTTTATTAAAATAAATTGTTTTCATAATTTATAAAGAACCCTTACATGACTCTTGATGATATGTAATGTTGGTACTTTTAATTATCTTTAAAATCTTATGATATTTTTTAAATATTATTTTTCTTACTGAGTATGTAGAACTCACCCCTTTCCAGTCTCCTCCATATGAGGAAGATAGTGAGAAACCAACCACCAACCTACCCCTTCAAGCCTTTGAGGATCCATAAACTTTTATGAGTGCATAATTGTCTCGCACTATGATGAATTCATCTTTTGTAGAGACTTATAATTAATTTTTTTATGCCTTAGAATTGTATGGAACACTATTATTATTTTATAAGGAATTATAATCATTTGTTCCACTGCATACATTTATCTATTATGCACTCGTAGTCTGTCTTTGTATCCGCCACCCTTATGCTTCAATTTGTATTTTGGATATGACAAATGGTATCAGAGTAGTTACACAGAATAATCTTTTAAAACTCAGACTATCATTATGAAACTCTTCTAAGATATTTAGGATATGTCTTCTTTTAAAAACTAGATCACCAAGTCGTGGCTTCCTTTTCTTTTATAGGAATGACACGATGAAGACCTTCTGTAAAGCGTGCTAAAAGACCCGAGACACAAGATCATCCAATTAGAGCCGAGTTTACCGAACTCTTTCAAGCCATCCAAGGTGTAACTGCAGCTGTAGGCTGAAATCATGTCAATCCTTGTCAACACCCTCCTGCTTCTGACTATCGCCCAACCGAAAGATCTATCTCCTATAACATAGCAGAATTTAGGAAACTTAATCCACCTCACTTTGAAATAGGCCTCGACCCCTTAGTAGCTGAAGGTTGGATCATGCAAATAGAGAAATTTTTCTCTGTCTTAGACATAGCCGAAGAACAAAAGGTCCCCCTAACAGCTTGATGTTAACTAGTGAAGCCGAACATTGGTAGCAACTTAAAAAAAAGTCCTACTTACCCCAACCACTTGAAAAGTTTTCATATATACGCTCTTTGAAGACTTTTTCCCATTTTATGTCCGAGAGAAAGAGGAGTAATTTTAGGACCTTCGCTAAAAAAAATTGACAGTTACCCAACATATAGCCAGATTTGTCCAGCTGCCTAAGTTTGCCCCACTAATGGCCACCCCTAAGAGTTGTAAGGCTAGAAACTTTCTAATGGGCCTTTGTGCCGATATCTACGATTAGGTTGCGATGCTAAGACCCAGCTCGCATGCCGAGGTATTGAAATATTCCTAGTTGGTCGAAGATCTTATCTCAATCTGGCACCAATGCATCGCTTGAGTCTGTACCCAACACCAACAACACCAACCCTAACAACCAAGAAAAAGACTATCTGACTTAGTTAGTAGCCATCCTGATAAACGACCCCCAATTACCCCTCCTTCTGCTCTACTTGCACCTAATAGACATCTTGTTCGACCTGCTCAACCATGTCAGCATTGTGGTCACTTGCATGGTGAACAATCCTGTAAGTATTAAACAACGTCTACTATAAATGCATAAGCACTCAGCACTTTGTGAAAGACTATCCCAAAGGATTGAAGGACATGGCTAAACCAGTAGCCTAGGGTCGTGTGTACCACCTTAATGAACTCGGTGCCCTCGCCACTCCTGCTCTTATTTAGGGTGTTCTTTCTATTCATGACATTTATGTCCGAGCTCTGATAGATACAGTTGTTACCCACTCTTTTATTTCGTGTTTATTTGCTTATAAAGTATATATTAGGCCTGAACTTTTAAATGAAGTTTTAGCAGTAGAAACTCCCTCTAGAGGTTTATTAGAAACTCATTGTATATATAAAAATTGTAAAATAAAAGCTTTAGAAGAATAACTGTTAATAGATTTTATATTTTTAAGTTTTTTATGATTGAATGTTATCTTAGGAATGGAATTAGAGAAGTATAGGGCAATCATTAACTGTGAAACTAAGATCGTAACTTTGCAATCGCCAAAAATGAAATAAAAATTTATAAATTAGTTATATTATTATCTAACATCTAAATAAACTAGAATATGGAAGTCAATCCCGCTATATACACCAGCTCGTGGAATTTTCTATCGATTTGCATCCTGGAACACAACATATTTCAAAACCTGCCTATCGCATGAGTCATACTGAGCTCATGAAATTGAAAAACCAGCTCTCCAAACTTCTTGGTCAAAAATTATCTGCCCAAGTCATTCCCTTTGGGGTGCTCCAGTGTTATTCGTGAAGAAGAATTATAGCTCCTTCCAATTGTGCATAGATTACAGAGGGTTCAACTGTCTAATAGTGAAAAGTAAGTATCATTTACCTTATGTTGATGATCTCTTCGATCAGTTACAAGGTACTACCATCTTCTCGAAGATTGATCTAAGATCGAGGTACTACCAGTTGAGGATCAAAAAAGAAGATATCCCAAAAACAACATTTCGATGCCAATACAGTCAATACAAGTTCAAGGTTATGCCTTTTGGACTAACTACCACCGCCTTTATAGATCTTATGAACAAGGTTTTTTGACATACACTGGATCAATACGTCATCATGTTCATTGATAACATCGTAGTGTATTCTAAGAGTTATGAAGAATATACAATTCACTTGTCTAGGGTATTAGAAACTGCCAACAAACCTTCCGCCGAAACCATTTATATGCTAAGTTTAACAAGTACTCTTTTTGGTTGGATCAAGTCTCCTTCCTTAGCCACGTAATTTATGGTGAAAGATTTTTTATGGATCTATCCAAAGTTGAAAAAGTGATAATTTGGAACCTGCCAACAAATGTCACCTGGATATGTAGTTTCCTTGGTTTGGCAAGTTGTTACTGGTGATTCATTGATGAATTTTTCAAGATTGTAGCTCCATTGACCTGTCTCACCAGGAAAGGTGTACATCATATTTTGGACTATGAATGTGATAAAAGTTTTGCTTAGGCTTAAGTATCATCTTACCTCTGTTATAGTGTTGATCCTCTCCAACAATACTAGAAGATTTCATGTTATTATGATGCATCTCACACAGGTTTGGGTTATGTTTTGATACAGCATGATCGGATAGTTGCTTATGGATCCAGACAATTGAAGTCCCATGAGCGTAACTACCCACTCATGACCTAGAGTTGGCAACTATAGTTTTTGTCTTGAAGATATGACGTCATTATTTATACGATTAGACATTTGAAATCTATATTGATCATAAGAGTTTGAAGTATATATTTTTGCGTAGGAAATTAAATATGAGATAGAGGCATTGGATAGACTTCCTGAAGGACTACAACTACAAGATCATCTACTACTCTGGTAGAAGTAACATAGTTGCTGATGCTCTGAGGCAGAAGGAGTCCACTTTGATGGCCAAAACTATGGCCTCCAGTTGGAAATTAGTTGATGTTATATAAGTACTCTGCCTTAACTATTATGGCTATGGTGTCTACCTCGCCCAGATCCGAGCTTTGCCTAATCTTTTCATGAAGGTTTGGGAAGCTCAATCCACCAAGCCAAAAATAATAAAAAATCTGAGTAAGTTTACCTCTAATGAATTTCTTGATTTCAGACTCACAAATGATGGATTGTGCAGATTTTGTGATCGTATTTAGGTCCCCCTCACTGTTAGAACGGATGTTCTCAATGCTGCCCATACCTCCAAATTATCCATCCACTCCAAAAGTACCAAGATGTACTAGGACCTGAGGCGTCAATATTGGTGGTCCAGAATAAAGAAAGACATTGTCAACTATGTCTTTCGATGTCTTACTTGCCAGCAAGTTAAGTCGGAACACTAGAGATCCGACAGTTTATTGTCAGGCCTCCCTATTTCAGAATTGAAGTTGGAGCATGTGATAATGAACTTTGTTACCGGTTTACCTAGAACCTGTTCTAGTCACAATGCAATATGGGTCTCATTGATAGATTAACCAAGACTGTCTATTTCCTACCAATCAGAACCATAAATTCTACTAATAGATTAGGCCACTTGTACGTCGAGGAGATCATTCGACTCCACAACATTCCCTCATCCATTATATCATACAGAGATCCTCGTTCACCTTCCATTTCTGGGACAGCTTTCAAGAAGTACTTGGTTCGGGATTATACTTCAGCACTACCTATCATCATTAGACCGATAGCCAATTTGAATGTATTATCCAGACATATGAATACATGTTGCGCGTTTGTGTCCTCAACTTCGATGATAACAGGTATGGGTACCTTTCCTTGTGTGAATTTGCTTATAATAACAGTTATCATTCCAGTATCGACATAGCTTCGTATGAAGCCCTGTATGGTAGGTCCTGTTGTTTTTCCATTTATTGGAATGAAGTCAACAACTAGAGTCTTTTAGGATATGATTATATCGAAGAGACTATTAAGAAAGTTTCCATCATTCCAAGAAACTTAGCCACCATCCAGAGTCACTAGAAAAGTTATGCCGACAACCATAGAAGACCCCTAGAATTTGTTGCTGGCGATTAAGTCTTTCTTAAGATCTTTTCTTACAAGAAAAAAATGCAGTTTGGTAAGAAGGGTAAGTTGAGCCCCTGTATGTAGAACCTTTTTAGATCGTGGAACGTGTAAAAAATGTGGCATACAGCATTGCTCTACCCCCAAAGTTTACAAATCTACATTATGTTTTTCATGTTTCTATACTCACAAGTACCACCTTGACCCTTCTCACATCAATTCTCACCCAGAAATACAAGTTCAAGATGATATGACATATGAAGAGCTCCTCGCATAAATCTTTGATTGGACTGATAAAGTTTTACACAATAAAAGGATCTTCACGGTGAAAGTGCAGTGGCAACATCATAGTCTGGAGGAAGCGATATGGGAACTGGAAAATGAAATGTGAGAGAAGTTTTCTAATCATTCATGATAGATTTGAGGGACTAAATTTTCTAAAATGGAAAAAATGTAACACCCTGAAAATATCCATACTTAATTTGTAATGTGAACCACTATTTATTCAGGCTCTGATGTTGTTTAAACTCTTTGAATTTTGAATTTTGAATTTTGAATTTTTACATGAATTTCATATTTTGATTTCGTATTTATTTAGTTAAATAATTATTAAAATTATTTTATTTAATTCATTTGTAGATAAATTGTATTTAAAAATTAATTAAAAAGACTTTAGGAAAAAATGGAGGAGAAACAACATAAAATCCTGTGGGAATGCTCGCGAGAAAGACCCCTCTCGTGCGGGCTTCAAGCATGGCCAGCACAAAACGTGTGCCTGTGCACACATCCCATCCGCGTAGAGCACGAGGCGCAGTCTGTGCAAGAATCCCATCACGCGCAAACATGCACTGCTCCGTGCGCTCTGCGCGTGCACCATCCGCGCAGGAGGCTTGCGTGCGGTAGGCCTGCGCAAAGTAGGCCTGCGTGTAGTTAGCCAATGCGCGATAAGCCTGCGTGAAGTAGGCCTACGCGTGGTAGGTCTGCCCCAAGTAGGCCTGCGTGTAGTGCCCTGCATGCAGTAGGCCTGCACACGACAGGCTGGGGCTGCGTGCGCTGCCCCCTTAGGCGTCGTGCGCCGTTGGTTAGGCAGCGAGCCACCGCCAGCTTCGGCAGCGTGCTGCCATCATTTGGGCAACATGTTGTCGTCATTTGGGTAGTATACCTCCAATTTTTGTGCCGCCGTCACATCACGTCGTCCATCCGTTGGTAGTCATATCTCATTATTTCACCTTGACTTTCTCTCTCTTCACCAGATTTTGTCACTTAACGCAAATTTAACGGTTCCTATTTTCTATAAATAGAGACCCCCACTTCACCATTTTTTTCATCACTTCCACTTTATTCTTCCATCCACTAAAGGGTTTTAGCAAGATAGGAAGTGAACTTGAGAGAGAATAAGAGGAAAAGAAGAAGAAACGATGTAGGAAACACCAAGGTTTTGGTAAGAAATTTAGTATTTACTTTTAAACATCCTAAGGAGTATTTCTAGATGTAAATTAACGAGGTTCAAATTAAATGGTTACATGTTTGATCTTATATCCTTAAGTAAAATGATTTACGTGTTAATGTATATTTTATGAACATAATTAAATTGGATTATTTGCATGTTTAATTTAAATGATTAAATGCTTGGGATAAATGTTTATATATGATACATTGTACGATGGTAAAGTAATAAAGCATGAAATGATGTTTAAGCATGAGAAATATGTATTGGTATCAACATGCATGATTTATGAAGTGTTTCGTTAAGCTTTTTATCTCTGATGGATTTTTATTTCTCCCCCATCTGGTATGAAAAGATATGAAATGATCGCTTCTTATAGATGATGGCATATCATCTTATGAGAATGGTGACACGATATGATTATAGGAGTCATCTTTGGCAAAGTATAGTCATGGCCATAGTTTACATGTTGAACCACTGTGGTTGGCACGACCGTGGTCATAGATCGCGTCATGGTTTGTAAAGCGGTAAGTGTGTTATTAGTTTAGCAAGTCGCAAATTATTGGTATAATATGAAATGAATTAGTCATTCTACATAGGTAGTCAGAAATCCGTATTGTTCTCAGTAGATGGAAGTCGGAACGACTTCATGCGAAAAATAAAATGAAATAAAGTGCATACCATGGTTTATTTTATTTTATCTATTTTCAGTATGATTAAATTGATTGACATGATATGACTTGAATTGTTGTTTTCTTTATTAAAATAAATCATTTTTATAATTTATAAAGAATATGACTTTTCATAGTAAGTAATGTTGGTACTTTTAATTACCTTTAAAATCTTATGATGTTATTTAAATATTATTTTCTTTACTAATGAAGAAGATAGTGAGGAACCAATCGCTGGCCTACTTTTTAAAGCCTTTGAAGATCCCGTGGATCCATGAACTTTTATGAGTGCATAGTTATCTCGCACTCTGATGAGTCCATCTTTTATAGAGGCTTGTAATTAATTTTGTTTCTACCTCAGTATTGTATGGAACTCTATCATTATTTTATAAAGGATTGTAATCATTTGTTTCACTACATATATTTATCTATTATACACTTATAATATATTTTTATATCCGGCACCCTTATGCTTTAATTTGCATTTGAGATGTCACAAAGGCCCAAGCAATGAACAAGGAGATTTTAAAGCATATAGATGAATTTGCTTCCAAGGATAACTCTGACTTCAGGATTTTTAATGATGGATTGTACAGGTTCTATGATCGTGTATGGATGTCTAGTGATCCTGAACTTAGATTGGACCTCTTGAAAGAATCCAACTCATCCAAATTGTTCATCCACCCTAGTAGTACAAAAATGTATTGTAATTTGAGATGTCATTTCTAGTGACCTAAATGAAGAAGGAAATCGTGGATTATGTCCCTAGGTGTCTCACATGCTAAAGGATCAAGGTAGAGCATCAAAGACCTAGTGGCTTTTTGTAAGGTCTCCCTATCCCGAGTGGAAATGAGAGCACATGACCATGGATTTCATCACTAGTTTACCCAAAACCAGCTCTAATCGTGATGCCATATGGGTAATTATGGACAGACTGACCAAGTCTGCCCACTTCTTGCAATTAAGATTACTGACTCGACCAATAAACTGGTTCTATTATATGTCGAGGAGATTGTTCGAATCTATGGTATTTCTATTTCTATGATGTCAAATAGGGACCCTTATTTCACCCCTCACTTCTGGGATAACTTCTAAGAAGCCCTTAGCTCCAGCATTTATTTCAATACTGTTTACCATTCCCAAACTGATGGGTAGTCTAAACACACTATCCAGACGATGAAAGACATATTGCACGCTAGTGTATTGGACTTTGGTGGCAGTTAGGATATGCACCTCCCCCTTCGCGAGTTTGCTTATAACAATAGTTATCACTCTAGTATCGACATGACTCCATTTGAAGCTCTTTATGACAAATCTTTTCGATCCTTGACTTATTGGAATGAGCTTGGGAACAGGCATCTCCTTGCGACAGAATATGTCTAGGAAACTGTTGACAAGGTTGTTGTCATCAGAAAGAACCTTGTCACTACACAAAGTTGCTAAAAGAGCTATGATGACATTCGCAGAAGGCCTCTGGAATTTGTTGTTGGTGACCACATCTTTCTGAAAGTCTTTCCATACAAGGGAAAGATGCGGTTTAGGAAGAGAGAAAAGTTTAGTCCTCCTTATGTTAGACCTTTCAAGATCATAGAACGTGTAGACCTCGTAGCAGATAGTCTTGTCCTACCCCCATAATTTCACAAAATTCATGATATTTTTCACATCTCGATGCTTAAAAAATGTATCATCCTGACCTTTCTCACATCATTTTATATCATTATATTCTCGTTAACTCAAACATGACCTACGTGGAGTACTCGACAGAGATTATCGATCGAATAGAGAAGATTTTATGCAATAAAAGGATCTTAATGGTCAAGTTGGTATGGCGACATCACACACCAGAGGAAGCGACATGGAAACTTGAGGAAGAGATACGAGAGAAGTTTCTTGAATTGTTTTAAAGAAAACTACAAATTTAGAGGATCAAATTTATTTAAGGTGGGGAGAATGAAACACCCCAAGGTCTCTACACTTAAATGTGGTGTTGGAAACTCCATTTTGGCCTTAAGGCCGCTTATATTTAATATTTTGTGCATATTTTATTAATGCATGCTTTTAAAACTAACTCTTATTTTAAATAATTTTTAAAATATGTATACGAGGTATTTCGGTATTTTCAAGAAATATAGAGAAAAATGGTGAAAAATTAGAAAAGCGGAAGACGGGGAAAAAATCTCCTGGGTGTGGAAAAATCCTTGGATGCACGGGAAAACTCTTGCGAACGTGAGCCTGCGTGACATTGTATGCGCAGGTGCGCACGCTAGCGCCTACGCATACAGCGCGCCCATGCCCTGTGCGTCGATAGAGCATGACACCCCCTTCCATGTGGGTGGTCCCACTATGGCAGCCTCTCCCTTACTGCCACATGGACGGTTGTGATGTGTGCCACGTGGCTCACATCTGATGATTCCCAAAAATTATAAATTAGGCCACTCCCCCTCATTTTTCACCCACTTCCATCTTCCTTTCTTCTTACATCCATTTTAGAGAGAGAAAGTGGAGTTCTAAAGCAAGAGAAACATTCATAGGAGTCACCAAAGGAGTTCTAGACGCAAAACACCCTTCTTATCCACTTCTAGGAATATAGTTTTTCGTCGAGTGTTGGTAAGAGATCTTGTATTTCTGTTTATACCTCTAAGTGCTCTTTTTAGATAAATTAACTGATCTATAATGGTGCATGATATTGTTTACTATTTTATCTGATTTTAAAAGCATGTGTATTATTGTATTACATTGTGCCGATCTATTTTATGTTTGTTGGAATCTATTTGTGATGGGTCTTGTGTCGAAATAAGTTTAAAGAACTCACTAGTTCAGTATATGAGGATTTGTGGATTAACATGAAGTAAGAGAAAGGGGAAATACTTAAAAATTCGTTAGGTTATTATCTCTGAGGGGTTATTATTTCTGTTTCTATTTCCATCTCTATTTTGCTTCTATCTCTAAATCTAAATCTGTTGGTGAACTGCTCTCTGTGAATGACAAATGTTCCCTTTAATGAGAATAGATATGTGAAACTGTAGGCAGGGACCATAGTGGTGGCCTACGACCATGGTCATAGATCCCACCCTTATATTAGTTTAGCATACTGAAACGTGCTAAGCCTTGGCACACTGAAACCTGCTGATATGATATGATCTGGTGTCATTCACAGTGGTAGTTGAAAATCCTTTTTGCCCTCAGTAAACATATGTCGGAACGATTTCGTTCGAAAAAATAGTAAAAGACGTAAATATACTGTTATTTCTTATGTTTTTAACTGAAAACATGATTCTGCCTATTCTTCATAGGATTTTTCTCTGTTTGATAATAACTTTCTATTTTTTATCTGTCTCTACGAATTGTTGTTATGTTTGATACTTTTAAAGAATTTTCTTAAAAGAGCAAATATTTTTTCTAAATGTTTAAATCTATCATTCCGCAATGGACCTCTAAGGTATGTTATTTATTGGATAAACATGTTTATTTAAGGGTAATAACTTTTAAAATCTTACCAGTATAATTTTAATACTATTTTTCTTACTGAGTTTCATGGAACTCACTCTTTCCATGTTGGGACCTCCCAAATGATGATAGTGATGAGCGACCGTAGTGTTGCCACTCGAATCTTACTTCGACCCCTCTTTGGATCTCTAGAGTATTTACGAATGCTTATTTTGTCTGCACTCTTATAGATAATATTTTTGTAATTAAGTAACTTTTTTGTGTGTATTTATTTGATGACCCTTAGATGGTCCTAGTTGTATAAACATCCATCCTATATTTTGATTGTAAGGAATTTCTAATTTCTACTGTATATATATTTTTATTGCACTTGTATCTGTTTTTATTATCAAACACCCTTATATCCCACCAAGTATCTGAAATGTTACACCTATTGGGTCACCTTAGACTGAGCCATCCATATTAAACTCGAACTAATCAATAAAAAGGCCAACCACACTACATTAGGGCCACGAACACCAATACTTGTGGTCAGTCCAAGGCATTCCTATCATGAGCTATCTAGAATTCTAGTGCCAAGATGATACTATCCAAATTGGTGGAGGTCGTGAAGTTCTCATCAGATCCATGCACGTAGTCATTTCTTCTCCTCCGGCCTCTTACTGGTACATTAAGAACTATTTCTAATTATTTATTTATTTTACCTCAAACTTAAATAATTTTTTGAAAATAATTATGTTACTTCATTTATTTTTTTTTGGATTAATGATTAATCTTATAATGTTTTTTTATTCTTAGTAGAATAGTTGATATAAAAATAACTTCTTCTTAAATTTTGATTTTATATTAATAATTAAAATAACTTACAAATTATAAGCGTGTTATGAACTCGACTCTTATATTTTTACACAATTAAGTGCCACTCAACATTTATTTAAAGAATAAATCTCTATCTTATTTTTTTATTATTTCTCAATTTGAAAAACTATTCACTTCTTTTAATTCACACACTCAAATATTATTTTTTACTTTTAAAAAAAAAGTTTACGTATATATGACATATTTTGTTCGAATACAATAAGATATCATAAACAAATATTGGGTTAAATCTTTCCATATGATAATCGGAAAATATTAAATCAGTCATGAATGTTCATTAATAACATTCAAATATCCATCAAACAAAAGTATAATATTAACAAGAATATTGAAGTAATATAAAAATATTTTCTATAACCATTAGATTCTTATATCTTTAATTTATAATATAAATTTTGTGAATAAATATTAGATATTACCCTTATTAACCTAAATTTGAAAACAAAAATCATGGGCAAAATGAGAGTGGTTATTTAAACGATTAAGTATTTATTCAATTTAATACATATACATTCAATAGTTTGATAATAGTTCATTAATCCAATTATATATACTATATTATATTATATTATATTATATAACAATATTTTTAAGTACATACAAATACTAAATGTTGCGTTAAATGTTTGGAAGTTTTTTTAGAAAAAAAATAATAATAATAATAAAGTAAAAATATACATGATCAAAATGATAAATCCATTTCAATTTTTTTAGCAGGAAATTCCGAATCAAATTACTTGTCAAAGGCCTAAAAGAGTTTTGTGTTATCTTAAGCCGTTGACTGGAGTTCTGCAAATTAACAGAGAGCAGAAACCATGGACGATGATGTTTACTACCAAAACGTCGTCGTAATGCGTCATGGTGACCGCATCGACAACTTCGAGCCGCTCTGGGTGTCGACGGCGACCAGGCCCTGGGACCCACCCTTGATTGACGACGGTCTGGTCCGAGCCTTCCGCACTGGCCATAAACTCCGAGCTCAGATCAGGCCTCCAATCCACCGAGTCTTCGTCTCCCCTTTCATTCGCTGCATACAGACCGCCTCGCAAGTCATTGCTGCGCTCTGCGCCATTGATGACGACGCCAATGCCATGTCCTCCACCGACGTCCTTTCTATTGATCCATCCAAACTCAAGGTTTCATTATTTATCGACTTGATCTGGAGATACGGTTTTGATAGCATGCTATTCCATCTTGCTATGTTACAAGTTCAATATTTCTTTGTTAATTCATGGTGGTTGGTTTATTTAGTTTGATATCAATTGAATTAGGTTTTTCTCCAATTGGTTAAGCCCCTGGATCCAATTTCTGATTTGTTTTCTTTATAGGTATCTATCGAGTATGGATTATGTGAGATGTTGAACAGGGAAGCTATTAGACCTGATTTGGCACCTAAGAATGGGGATTTTGGTTTCAGTATCTCGGAGCTTGAAGCTCTGCAGCCGGCTGGGTTGGTAGATGACACTGTAGAACCAGTGTATAAGGAGGTAATGATCATCAATCATGCATCCCATATATTTGCCTGACATTTACTAGAAGTTGTTGTGTTTTGAACAGAAAGTCTTATGCATATATACGTATATATAGGATATATATAAGTCCTCTGCATGGGGATGGTAATGCATTAGCATTTACTACAAGTTGGGAGTATATATAGAAAGCCTAATATATCAATTTTGTGCATGAGGATCGTTCAGTTGCCGAAGTGGGAAGAGACAGTGATGGGTGCTAGGGCTAGATATGTGAATGTCATTAAGAAACTTGCTGATAAATACCCCACAGAGAACTTGCTGCTAGTGACACATGGTAAGTGTAACTATACATTAGCTTTTGGTTAATGTAACTTCCCTTCAAGCATATATATACATTCTTTTGGCAATAAACAAGTAGAATTCATCCAGTGTTTCATTGGGGAGGCGATGCAGCAATAGTAGAGAGAAATTTTGAGAGAGAATAGGCAGTAGGGTTGCACATTTAAGGAAAGACTTTAATAATCTGTAAAAAAAACCCAGGAAAATAGAGAGGATAATTCTCCTAAGCAAATAAAACATACGACTCTTCTTGCTGATATCTTATCTTACCTTGACACTTAGTGTTAACCTGTTCTGGTTTTCTTGAGTGTATGCACCCATTGTGATTTAATCCCAAGCATTTGTAAGGAAGTGCTGGACAGATAACCTCTGGGAATGCCATGATTGAGCAAATTTTGGTTGAAACCGCAAAAGCTTCACCAACAGATTGAGAATTGGTATCCGAAGTAAAATAATGTTGTTTTCTCCTTTGGCATGCCATTGAAGTATCTCTTGGTTAAAACTATATCTTTTGGTTACGCTAACATTGATTAGGCATCTGTAATCTTTTCCTAACAAAAAAGAATTGAAGGATTCGGTAACATTAGTACAGTCATATACTAGTTTTGTATGCGATAACTTTGTACAGTCAAAATAGAGAGAGTTTTTAAAAAAGGCTTCAATCATCTGATCCAAAAGCCAAGGAAGATAGGGAGAAAAATCATTTTCCTAACTAACTTAAACCCATAATAATCTGACTTTCTTAGTGTTTACATAAAATATTTACAGACTCCTAAGGGTAAAATTTATAGGCTTCTAACTTTGCTCCTATTAAGACTAGAAAATCAATTAAGATTTTTCCAGATTACTTCTAACAAGCATATACTCAATCTAACCTATAAAATCTTAACTTTTAGGACCAATAATTTAATTACACTCAAACAATAACAAGATAACCTAAACAACCTAACCCCTAATTTTTCCCAAAGCTGTCTTTTGTACAAGTCTTTTATTTACTATAATGTTTTAGATGATTGCTCCTCCCAGGCAGCCCATATATATCCATTGTGCTTACCAAATGGACGGTTACTCTTTTTCTGGGGCCTTAATCTTATCCCTCTCCACCTGTATATTAGCATGATGTTATCAAGGTTTTTGCACGCTACAAGTGACTAGTTAAGCTAGTCACTTTCTCTTTGTAATATGTTGCCTTTGTGTGGTTAGAGGAAGGTATATGAATTGTTTTTCTATTCCATTCAGCACCTCAAATCCAAGTGAAGTTGTTAAGATCTAACCCTCAAATTGAAATGCAGGGGAAGGAGTTGGGGCTGCAGTTTCTGCATTCTTGAAGGACGTGACTGTATATGAAGTAGACTATTGTGCATATACACAACTTAGAAGACCAATCTTCATTCAAAATAAGTCACTTAAAACAGGAGAATTCCAAGTTCTTATGAATCATGGTCAAACTGGTGTTAGTTACCTTCCTGCAAGCGCAATGAGAGACACCCCTGCCCCCGGATCTAGTGCTATGTCATGAGATTTATTTTATAATGCAACGAACAACTTAATTGTCTTCACTTAATGGTTCGTTGAATACAAAAAGATGTGGGAAGTTTGTGTTGCTGGGTGGTGTCGCAGAAGGAAACTATCTGAACAACTTATTTGATGGTGATTTGTGTAAACCTTGTGCACTGGTTTTATCCAGATATTGGATATATGTATTAATATTAGGTGTATATGAGCTTATTATAGCCACTTATTTCAAAAAATAAAATAATATGACCTTATTATAGCCGCAGAATCTTTCAAGACAGAGGAAACTGTATGAATTGCTTATCGTAACGGAACAGACAAATATCTCCAGACAAATCTTGAACCGATAAGCCAATTTGATGAGTTTCAAACTGGTGAGAAATTGCAAGGAGCAAAAGGGAATTCCCTTTAATAAAACCGATTACGGAAATATAAGGGATACGTAGTACCTTGTTTATTAACGCTCTATATGTGTGTACCAAAAGAGCATGGAGGCCAAAAATTCAGGAATTTCTTGAACAATAATCAAATATGTTTCAGTTATTCATAAGATTTGATTACTTAGGCTGTAAGTTATCTAATTACAATTTATAAGTACTGAACAAAATGAAAAACAATTAAAACGATTCCGTATATAAGCAACAAATTGAATCTTATACATGTTGAATTAAATGAAAACTCGGTAAAAAGATTGATTTGTTTATAAATGTCAATATGTTTATGAATCTGATTAGTAGTTTAGGTATTTTCTAATTTGGTTTAAACTATAACCTTAAGATATGGCATAATTAATTTCTAAACAAATTAATTTTCTTTCATTTTTTAACATAAAAAAAGTTAACTACATTTTGAATATTAATATTTTTTTTATTGTAGTCTTCAAAATGAATATTGCTTTGTCTCCTTTTATCTTCTATTTTCGTAACGCACCACTTGCATTATCTGCCTCCGGTTGTGAAATTTCACGTCTATTATTATTCGGATTCGGATAGACGAAGAATTTTTAGCTTGGATTGTTTAGCGTTTTGATTCCGCCAAGATCACTCGTCCTGTCAAAAAGCTCTCACAAAACTTAGTGGAAGACTCCCTCAGACCTAGCTCTGATATAAATAATGTTGAGAAACATTTGAAAAGAAGAAACATAGATTGCAGAAAGGAAAGAGAGAATAATGTACTCAATAAAAGACAGACATCGTAAAATCAGAAGTGGATGTACAAAGGAATGAATTTGATAAAATGAGATTTTGTTACAAAAATTTGGGCACCATTAATGGGACCCATGGAGATTCATCCCCACTGTCAATTATCAAAACTTCCTCATTTTTTGGATAGGGCGTTTATCATTTTAAAATTAAGCCGGACTCCATTGAATGCTAATTAAATTTACATTATTGAAATATTTTTTTTTTTAATTTTGTTTATTAAAAATTAATAAAAATAAAAAAAAAATTATTTTCTATATTTTATACTTTTAATTCAAATCTATACATTTTTTTTTTATACAAATCATGATTATCAAAGGCATACAATCTCGTTCGCTAACTTTTCTACTAATGCACTAACTTTACTAACATTTTCTTGATGCGGTAAAATAATATATATTTAACAAATTAAATTAAAATAGACAATAAATTCAATCAAATAAAGATCATGTGTTAGCTGGTGTTGTAACTTTACCATAACCATAAGTTATCTAATTATAATTTCTAAGCATTAAACAAAACTAAAACAACTAAAATGATTCCATATATAAGCAATATCTTCCACTAACAAATTGAATTCTTTACATATTTTTTTTTTTAAAAGTCAATCTTTTACATGTTGAATTAAATTAAAACCTCAGTAAAAAGATTGATTTCTTCATAATTCTATTTATGAACCAATTTAATAGTTTAGATATTTTATCATATGGTTTAAACTATAATTTTAAGGTATGATGCGGACATGAGTTTAAAAGATATTAAAGAGAAGCATGAAGAAGAGATTACAATGTCAGCAGATCCAATCACAAGATTTCAAGCCAAAAAGTAAATACATACATTTCAAGACTTTGTACAATATGGATACAACAAGAACTTAGCACATGTGGACTGTTTAAAAAATCAAATGAGCCAAAAAAAAATCATTAATTTCCTCCAAGTATGTGGGTGTAATTTAGACTGAATTTTTAAGATCATTTTGGTCATTTCATAGATAATTAAATTCTATTCATATTTTCCTATATCATTTAATATCATGTTTCTCTATGTCATTTAATATCGTATTTTCCTAAATTATTTAATATCATGTTTTCCTATTTTATTTAATATCATATTTTCCTAAATCATTTCCTAGGTAATTAAATTCTATTCATATTTTTCTAAGTTATCTAATTATGATCCTTTGGTAGAATATAAGTGTTTTATACTATAAATATCTTATTTTCAATGTAATATGGCAGATTTTGATTATTGAATGAATTTCATTGCCTTTCATAGAACTTTAACAAGTGAGAATTCTTATTCTTCTTGTTGCATCAAAAATTTAATTAACTTATCAAGTTATCTTGTAGTATTTATTCATTCTTGTTTCTTTTATATCAATCACTCAATCACTCAATTTCTCAATTACAGGTTAGTTGTGGGTTTGGTATGAAGGATTTGTTTAGGAATCTGAGTTATCTATATTAAATATATATGTGGGGTTGCAGATGTAATCTTTGATCCTTGGGTTCCACATCAGTTTGGTATTAGATTTTAGTCTTGGATAAATATTTAGGTATCAATTGTGTTTGATTTATCTAAGTTTATCTTCTTATTCTTGTTTGTTTAGACTATTAAACTTCTATCTTTATTATTCTTAATTCTAGTTGGACCTTATTTTTATTCATCAATCATGTGTTATTTGTCTTTTCATATTTTGTTCTTGTTAGCCAAATTTTACAAAGAAAATCAAAAGAAAAGTAAAAAAAACAAAGAGACAAAAAAAAGAAAAGAAATATCATAATGGGCTTCTATTATTAATTCAAACTTATCGATTTTTTTGAGCATCAGGTGTGTTCGTTGAACTTTTAATTTTGTCCATCTTAATTAAAATGCATCCATTTCACATATACTACCTCACAATAGCATAGTTTTTATTTTCTAGAGTATAGCTTATACTGGGAATATATTATAAGTTTATATATTTAGATTTCTCAATGGGAGTGATCTAAATTATATTATCATGAGTCCAGAATTGTTTTCTTGCATTCTTAGTTTCGTTTCTTTATATAAATCTTATTTCTATTACATTAAAAGTACTTACTTGCATCATAGTTACTTTAATTAATTTAAAAAACACACTCACCTTAATCTATGTATTTAAATTTTGTTCTTGTTTATCTAATTTGCATCGAGTATTAATTATTTACCTTCTCATTCATTAGGATTCCTTGAAGTGTCAGATAAACAACTACTTGTTTACTTTAATTGAGTTATTTTTAATTCTGAAGTACAACTTGAAGAAGAGAATAAAGTGCTAAAAGGCTTGAGGGTATGAGCGTAGAAGAGGATAAAAGCCAAAATCCTGAGTGGAAACACGAAAGAAGTCACAAATCTGTTCAAGACTGAAACACATTAGGGAGTGTTGTGAAGAATTTTCTTCACTTAAATCTTTCTTACAAGTTTTACATCATGTCAAATTCTGTAAGTAAGGAGTGTGAAATAACTATGAATGACATAACTTTTATGTTAGAAACAATGCAAAGGCAATTTCAGAAGCATAATAGGGACATAAATAACATAAAAGGTGATACAAATAGCCTTCGAGGCCCATAAGGTGATCCTAATCCAAGGAGGCAGAATCGGAGAAGAGAAAATATGTTGAATGATGATGAAATAAAAAGAGAAGTAAATGAAGATAGTGAAGAGTCAATAGTATAAAGAAGACCCGAAAGGAGGACAACAGCATTAATTCTATCAAGATGAAGATTCTTTCTCTTCAAAGTAGAAATGATGCTAAAACTTATCTAAAATAAGAGTGAAAAGTTAAGTTGATATTTGAATGCCATAACTACAGAGGATAAGAAGGCGAAGTTGACAACCGTTGAATTTACTGATTATGCTTTGGTTTGGTTGGATCAACTACTCATCTATATTAAAAATTATAAAGGCTCACTCAAGGGTCTAAACAAGTTAAAGATTATCACAAGTAAATGGAGATAGTCATTATTCAAGTAAATATCAAGGAGGATAGAGAAACAAACATGGCACGATTTTTAAGTGCTTGAATAGAAAAATTATTGATATAGTTGAATTACATCACTATGTTGAGTTAGAAGAGATAGTTAATATGACCATGAAAGTAGAGAGATAATTAAAAAAAAAAAGGATAAGAAGGTCATATTTTGGTTCTAATAGCAATTGAAATTCAAAGTAGCCTAAGAAAGAGAAGAAGGCCAAGGAGAAGAGTTTTGGTTCTAAGGAGAAAGGTACAAATTTCAACAACGGTAAAGATAAAGGTACCTCATAATCTATTAAAGGTACTTCTGAATCCACATCTACTAATAAACATAAAAAATATTAAATATTTCGTATATTTAAGAGTGGGGCATATTGCTTCATAATGTTCAAATAAGGTGGTCATGTTATTAGGTATAATGAAGATGTTAACTCTGAATCTGATTCTAATTGTGATAATAAATCACCTTTAGAAGATTGTGATGATGATGTTGAGTATGCTACCTGTGGAGAATAATTGATTATTAGGCAAGCTCTTAATATGCAAGTTAAAGAATAAGGTTTAAATAAAGGAAAAATGTGTTTCATACAATATGCCTTATAAGTAGAAAGGTTTGTGTTGTGATCATTGATGGAGTGAGTTGTGCAAATGTGGCTAGTACTACTTTGGTGGAAAAGTTGGGCTTGAAATGTAAAAAATACCCAAGACCCTACTACCTATAATTGTTGAATGATTGTGGAGAAGTGAAGGTGATTAAACAAGTTGTAGTTTCATTCTCCATTGGGAGATATATTGATTAAGTATTATGTGGTGTAGTACCCATGCAAACTTGTCACTTGTTGTTAGGGTGACCTAGGTAGTTTGATAAAAGAGTCATACATGATGGGTACACAAATAAGTATTCACTTACTTTGAATGGTAGAGTTTTTACACTTGCACCATTATCTCATTGAAAAGCATAAAAAGATCAAATGAAGATAACACAAGCTTCTAATGGGGATTTGGGTAATGAGGGAACTAAAAGAAATGAGAAAAAAAAGGCTGAAAAAAAATAACAACACATTGGTGAGTGATTACACTAATGAGAAAAAGAAAAAGGGAAGTGCAAGAGAGAAAAGTATAATGAGAGAAGAAAATAGTGAAAACAAACTGGGTTGTATTCAAAGGCAAAGGAATTATGGAGTGCTTATGCAAACAATAGAGCTTTGATAGTACTTAGGTTTAGAGAGGTTTATTTTTCTAAATCTAACCTTAATCCAAATTTGCCTAGTATGTTTGTTTTTTTTGTTGTAAGAATTTGAAAATGTGTTTCCTGATGAAATGATAAATAAATTACTATCTCAAAGGGGTATTGAGCATCAAATTAATTTCATTCCTGGTTCTGTAATTCTTAATAGACCAGTATATAGGAGTAATCAAAATAAAACAAAAGAACTCCAAAGGCAAGTGGATGAACTCTTGGTAAAAAAGTAAGGGAAAATATGAGTCCATGTGCAGTTCTTATGTTGCTAGTTCCTAAGAAAGATGGATCATGAAGGATGTGTGTGGACTATCGTACAGTCAATAAAATCACTGTAAAGTATCGTTATCATATTCCTAAATTAGATGATATGTATGATAAATTGCATGGTGCATGCATTTTTACAAAGATTGATTTAAAAAGTAGATATCACCATATTCGCATAAAACTAGGTGATGAATGGAAGACTGTATTTAAAATTAAATATGATTTGTATGAGTGGATGGTTATACTATTTAATTTAACTAATGCACCTAGTACATTCATAAGGTTAATTATTCATGTCTTGCGTGAATTTTTTATAAAATTTATTGTGGTTCATTTTGATGATATTCTGATTTATAACAAGTTTTTGGATGATCATCTTATACATGTTATGATTGTTCTAGAAGTTTTAAGAGATGAATAATTGTTTGTTAACTTACAGAAGTGTACTTTTTGCCTCGATCAAATTGTGTTTTTAGTTTTTGTTGTTAGTACAAAGGGAGTTGAGGTCGATAATGACAAAGTGAAAGCTATACAAGAATGACCAACACCTAGGACTATGTCTGATATAAGGAGTTTTCACGAGCTGGCTAGTTTTTACAAGAGATTTGTGAAAGATTTCTCAACTAATGTTGCTCTCTTAACTGTAGTAGTTAAAAAGAAGATTGGATCCAAATGGGGAAAGAAGCAAGAGCATGCATTCAAGACTTTAAAAGATAAATTATGTTTTACATATGTTCTTTGTTTACCATATTTTTCTAAAAAATTTTAAATTGAATGTGATGCTTCTAGAATAGGTATTCGAACTGTTTTGATGTAGGATAAATGCGCAATTGCGTACTTTAGCAAAAAGTTAAATGAGGCACCATTGAACTATTCTACTTAAGACAATGAGTTATATACTTTAGTTTGTGCATGGAAATGTAGCAGCATTACCTACTTTTAAATGAATTTGTGATTCATACTGATCATGAGTCCCTTAAGCACTTAAAGGGACAAGGGAAGCTGAATAAAAGGCATAAAAAGTGGATAGAGTTCATTGAGACTTTTCCCTATGTGATTCATTACAAGCAAGGTAAAGACAATGTGATGGTAGATGCATTATTTAGAAGGTATGCTTTAATTTCTACACTTAATTCTAAGTTGTTAGGATTTGAACAACTCAAAGATATGCATGCTACTAATTTTGATTTTTCCAATGTTTATTCTGATTGTGAACATACTGCATTTGATAAGTTTTATAAGCATGATGGATTTTTATTTCGTGGAAAACAATTGTGTGTGCCTACATGTTCATTGCGTGAATTGCTTATTCGTAAATCTCATAATGGGGGATTAATGGGTCATTTTGGTATGCATAAAACTTTGGATCTGACTTAGCATTTTTATTGGCCAGACATACGTAGGAATGTTGAGAAACTCTGTTCATCCTGTATTACATATAGACAAGCTAAATCTAAGTTCAAACCACATGGTTTATACACTCTATTACCAGTTCCTACTCAACTTTAGACTGACATTTCTATAGATTTTATGTTAGATTTGCCTAAAACTAGAAAATGTAAAGATAACATATTTGTTGTAGTATGACAAGTTTAATAAAATGGCACATTTCATTGCATGTCACAAAACCAATGATGCAACATTGTTGATCTGTTCTTTAAATAAGTAATAAGGTTACATGGTGTACCTGAGATTTTTGTTTCTGATCATGATGTTAAATTCCTGAGTTGATTTTGAAAAACTTTGTGGAGTAAGTTAGGAACTAAAGTATTATATTCTACTACTGAAATTGTTAGCAGAACTTTGAGAATTTTACTGTGTTGTTAATTGTAAGAATTTAAAAGCTTGAGAAGATTTTTTGCGTTCATTGAGTTTGCATATAATCGTACTATTCATTCTTTTACAGATTTTTAACCTTTTGAAATTGTGTATGATTTTAATTCATGAACTATTTTGGATTTAATACCATTACTTTTAATTGAAATTTCTAATTTAGACATTAAAAAGAATGTTGAAATGGTTAAAGCGATCCATGAAAAGGTACGTGAGCATATTAAAAAGAACCAAGTTTATACTTAAAAGGGTAATAAATGGCGAAAATAAATTAAACTTGAACCTGGAGATCAGGTTTGGGTACATATGTAACGGCCCCGGAAATTTAAGTGAAGATGTATGTATTAAAAATCCTAAAGGCGGAAGCGAAATAAAAATTCTGATTAACATCCCTTACACAATAACCAAAAACGTAATCAAATGAAAGAATAAGCTAATTAAAAGAAATACGAAATAAAAACTATAAATAGAACTATAAAGTCTTTAGGTGTCTAACTCGCCGTCTTCCTGCGGAACGGGCTCGGGAACCACGTCTTCCTGATCTGAAATGGTTAAGTAAGGAATGAGCTACACTAGCCCAGTAAAGACATCACACTATCTCACTGCCACAGAAGTAAAGGTTGGTAGAAAACAAAAACGACCAATTGAGCATAATTTATAACAAACTCATTTATTAATAATAAAAACATTTACTGTCCACTTACCTCGGTGAGATTCGTGAAAATAACATATGAAAACAATAACATTATAACCATCATAAAATCATATACACTTTGTAACATAACACATGTTATACTTTTGCACTTCAATAATCAGACAACAAATTTCCTCTTTTACCAGCCTACTAGTATCCATGGGAATCCATAGGGGGTCTCCGCTACACGTGAACCGTTAACATTAATAACCTGATTCTAGGGCCGTCCTCGTACCCCGTCCGGTATGGGCGCCAAAACCATGAACCTCAATACCTTATCCGGTATGAAGGTGAAACGGGCCGTCCCCATACCCCGTCCGGTATAGGCGTCAAAACACATAAGGTCTCCATACCCCGTCCGATATGAGATACCACGTTCCCGGTAAGGTTTCCTACGGACCCGGTCCGTCCACCATCTCCCAGGATATCTAGTCAGGCTGTCCACATTATCCATTTATCAATTCACATAACCTTTTTTCCATTCTCCTTGGTCTCAATTATCCAATCATACATAAACACGTAAACCAATAATGAACACCAAACAAACAACACAACATCGAGCTCACCATAATTCAAACCATAATAAAAGAAATCATGATTCATGCATATGAAACCATAAAATAAATACATCAAATACTATACTACATTTAAATCTGAAAAATAAATTAAACAACAACTGACCGAAAAATACATCAGGTTCGGGCTCCATTGGCAACCTCGATCAATTATACATATCTATAAAGTCATAAAATACCGTTTTATCATTTATTAGGCTTTAATGTCGTGATAGGGAATAGGGTGAGAGATCCTTACTTGTTTCGGGGTCTGAAATCAGCTCTACAATGCGCCTACGGGCTGTCCCTAAATTCTCTGAACTTTTTTCAGAAAACTGAAACGTACTACCAGTGCCTGCACGTGTCCCAAAAAATTCCAAATCAGACCTAGGGCCCCTTTTTAGCCAATATCAAAATTCCAGCACGGCGGCTCCGCCGTGCTCTGGCGACGGCACTGCCGCCCGCTACGGCGATCCGCCTCGGGTTGGTCGTTTTCGGTCGTTTTCGGCCGAATTTGGCAAAACCTGCATTGGTTCCTGCGATAAAACAACCCTAGAGCCCTCGGTGGGCCAAAAAATTACGAAAAATCGAGACTTACCGGCGGCAGAGCTCTCGGGTGCGGCGGCTTCTCCGACGCGAGTCGCGATTTGATGTTTTGCTCCAGTCAACCTGTAGAGAAAAGGACGGGGATCATAGTGGTGTAAAAATTACATTGAACGGGAATCGGAAAAGGCCTCATCGGAGGCAAAAATTGAGAGAAGCTGCGGCGGCGCCGTTGGATTTCGGCGGTATTTTCCAGCCAATTGGCCAGTGGTTTGGCTCCGATTTTGCCATCGCGATACGATCTGGGTCGTCCGTGCGTGATTCAATCTGGGTCATCCGCACACGTGAGATCTGGACCGTCCGTGCGCGTGAGATCTGGGTCGTCCGCATGCGTGAGATCTGGACCGTTCGATCACGTGCACGCGGATCGCTCACGTGGCTCCGTCCCGCATGGTCTCCCGCGTTAGCTTCCTTGCCACGCGGCGTGTTCTGGTTGGCTGGGGGCTTCTGACGTGGTACAACTTTCTTAAATTGCGTTTTGACCCTCGGTTTCTGTTTTTTTTTTTCAAAAATACCCCCAGAATCCAAATTTTCACCACTTTTTCTCAAAATCAATTTCAAATAAATCCAAAAAAATAATTTTACCCTATTTTATCATTATTATTATTTTATTTTTATTAAATTAAATTAAATTAAATTAAAATCTTATAAATTAAATTAAAATTCTAATATAAATTAAAATAATTTAAAAATAATAATAATAAAAATTTGGGTGTTACAACATATGCGTAAGGAAAGATTTCCAAAACAAAAAAAGTCAAAGTTAGATTTGAGAAGCGATAGACCATTTCAAGTGTTGGAGAAAATCAATGACAATGCTTATCGGTTTGATCGCCTTAATGAGTATTCTGAATCTGCCATTTTTAACGTTTTTTATCTTTCTCATTTTGATATAGATGTAGATTCAAGGACAAATCTTTTTTACGAATAAGAGAATGATACGGACATGAGTTCAAAAGATATTAAAGAGGAGTATGAAGAAGATATTACAATGTCAATTGGTCCAATCACAAAATTTCAAACCAAAAAGCTAAAATATACATTTCAAGCCTTTGTACAAATATGGATACAATAAGAACTTAGTAGGTGTGGACTATTTGAAGAATCATATGAGCCAAAAAAAATCAATAATTTCGTCCAAGTGTGTAAACAGAATTTAGAATGAATGTTTAAGGTTATTTTGGTCATTTCTTAGATCATTAAATTCTATTCATGTTTTAGTGTGTCATTTAATACCATATTTTCTTATGTCATTTAATACTATATTTTTTTAGATTATTTTCTAGATAATTAAATTTCGTTCACGTTTTTCTACATATCTAATTATGATTTTTTGGCAGAATTTAAGTATTTTGGGCTATAAATATCTTATTTTCAATGTAATATGACAGACTTTGATTATTGAATGAATTTTATTGCCTTTCATAGAAGTTTGACAAGTGAGAATTCTTATTTTTTTTGTTGCATCAAGAGTTGAATTAATTTATCAAGTTATCTTGTGATATTTATTCATTCTTGTTTCTTTCACCCTAGTCACACAAGTTCTCAATTACAGGTTAGTTGTGGGTTTGATAGGAATGATTTGTTTAAGGTTCTAAGTTATCTATAATAAATATATGCGGGGTTCTATATGTAATCTTTAAACCTCGGATTCTGCATCACATAATATTACTAATTTCTGAACAAATTACTATATTAATTTTCGAAGTTTAATAGTTGTTACAATTTAGGTGCTAATGTATTTTTTGTTACAATTTGAATCACGATATTTTCTATTTATTTTAAACGCTCAGTTTTCTTTTATTTTTAGTATAAAAAAACTAAAATTGTTAAATATTTTGAATATTTAAAAATACAATTCAAAAAATAATTTTAACTAATTACTTAAATTTATATCTATTATTATTATTATATTAATCTAATTAATTAAAATTATTTTTTCGAACTATTTTTTAAAACATTAAAATATGATTTTATTATTTCAATTTTTTCATTAAAAATAAGAAATAAAATAAACATCTAAAACAATTAGAAAATATTTGTGACTTAATTATAACGATAAATTAATATTATTATAATAAATATCAAATTTTATAAATTAATTTTATATTTTTAATTTTTGATCTTTTTAACAGTTTTTTGGTGGAAATGGTTTCCTCTTAATCATTTAAAACCTAGTGAGATCGCGTCTGAAATCGATAACGACATGTAACATCCACTAGAAAATCGATTAACCACAATTTTAAAAAAACTACATACATGCATACCTATATATGTATATATAAATTCATTGTTCTCAAGTTTTCTAGAGACCTGATTCTTTGTAACAACACACCCAGACGACCATATGTAGTTTCCAAATGCAACATATATAAAAATGTTTTCTTTACCACTTATTACTCACCAATGACCCAAAACAATTGAAACCATCACATTCTATCTATTCAAGCTAAAAACATTAATCACCGATACTAAGGTTTCCTCTAATGGTGTATAATGAATTTGCTACAACTAACCATGTGAATAGACATGTATGTTTGTTTGATTTATACATGAAAGAAGGATATAAATACAGCAGCAGATATAAGTTAGCCATCACTAGCTGCAGCACAATCATCAGTATGGTGCTTGTCCGATCCTGTTCTTGCCAAGAAAGTGTCAGTGAATGCACCGGTAACCATTCCTTCAATCGTACTATTTTGATGGTCGTCAGACATTCTAGATATAGAGACATCAGCAGTCTCTTCTGAAAATACTCTATCGACAGTAGCACTACTTAGACCATTGTCAAATTCCACTCTCATTTTCAACTTCTCTTTCCAGCTCACAACTGATTACAACAGGCTCACCGGAAAATGGCTTCCCATAGGACCGAGCTTCTTCACCTGCAACTTCAATAGACGGTTGATTGTCACTGCAGCTTGGCATGGATGAGCCATTTGGCAATGCTTCTGAAAGTGCAGCAGTCATGCTGTCACAATGCCTAATAAATGGAAGAGCACCACCAGTATGTTGAGGGTTCTTTCCACGCCCACTTCTTTATTCCATCACTTTCTTTTCTTTCTCAGCACCTGAATCAACTGGCATATGCATAGATGAAGAGGTCTTCTCTGATTGAGCACCACCATCAATTGCATTGACATCTGACAGTTCAGTATCAGTATCATTTCTTGAAACACAATTCTGCTCAATCACTGTACACAGCTTCAAAGACTCCATTGGATGAGCTTCAATTGACGATGATTCCATGTCCATCAAATGTTGATCATGATCTTTGTTCGACACATCTTCAATTTCCTTCTGCTTGATGCAAGTATCATCTGAAAAAGTTAAATTCCCATCAATATTGATGGCCTCATCAGGCAAAACTTGCTTTCTTCGAGAGGTTACACCACTACATACAACTTCATGAACAGAAACTAGCCTGGACAGGGAAGTAAGAGTTGTCGGTGGACCAGCATCCATTTCAGCAGCAGAAATTTCTTCCATATTTTTGCTATCAAGGGAGCCTTTTTCACTGGCTATAAGATCACCCAGTTCCCCACCCAAATTACGTGAAATAAACCCAGGAGCATCATGCCCACCAGCAGAACCATTCACATTATGAGACAATACATCATCAGTAGACCGATTCTCAGGAGCAGCATCTCTGTCAACTTCAGCAGAACTGACACTGACAGTTAGTTGCTGAGTGGTATCCCCACTTTGCTTCTGCGTAGTATGCTCAGCAGAATCTACACTAGCAATTAGTTGCTCAATGGTATCCGCACTTTGTTTCTGAATATTATTCTCAGCAAACTCACCAGTTTTCAAATTAAATAGAGCACTTAACTCCTCTTCTACGCAGACAGCTAAAGAAACAGCATGATCACGAATCAAGGAATCATAGGGTGGGTGGTGCAATGTCTCAATCAAAGCTTTCTTATATTGAAAAAAGCTGGCAGATGGCTGAATATATCCTTTCTCATGAAAGAATCTAATAACCTTGAAAACATGCTCACATAGATTGCCCTTTTCTGCCCAATTGCAGTCACAAATGCCGAACTGTGAACCAGGGTTCCAGACAACATAAGTTCTATCATGATCAAGCTGATCCGTAACTTTTGCACATTTACCAACAAGTTTAACATTAAAATCTGGAATCTTCAATGCTTTCCACCAAGATGTTAAACCACTCACCCACTCATCTTTCCAGTACCTGGAAAAATCATCCTTCCCTGAGTACTCATCAAGCCAGAAGTAGGAATGTACTTTTGTGCCCAACTTATCTACCAACCAATCAGCACGATGATAAACACCAGGGTCTTTCTCATTCAATAATCGGCGCTTCAATTGATTGTGGTAAAACTCCATTGCTGCACATGTTTCCAAGCCAGCCAGAGGAGAAGTCTGTAATGCAGTGGTCCAAGCCCCTGAGATCACCAAAAAATTAATCCAAGTTCACTCGTTTCTAAAAGAAATGAAAAGAACTTGATATAGAAAATTTTAGGATTTATGATACATATATAGAATAATATTAAACATCCAAGTTGCTCCAACTGATCTGTTTCAAATTAGGATCCTGAACTTAATCAGAACAGATCATCCTTTCTCTGCCAACCTACCAACTCATACATCAACTAAAAATGCATGTCTTGGATTAATTTTGAAAACAATAAATAAGAAAATCATGATGGCTGTAGATAAGGTACCTCACCACCTAAATGGTAGAAGTGAGAAGAATGACAAGAAAGTAGGACCTCTTCCTAAATATCAGAAACAAACAGGTTGCTAAGAGAAATTATCACCAACCTATTCTTGGATACCAGACGGCCTTGAAATAGTCCATGAAATCTGAGCCATCCACAAAATCTTCCATGAAATCCTCAAATACAATAGTTGTCCCATGTCCTCTACAGATGTCATCTACTGCCTGCCCTAGCCGTCTAGCCATCTCAATCCGCATCTCAGTTTCACAACACCTCTTCACTAAGTTCTTATGCCATGCATGCCGAACACGCCAAAAGCTAACCAAGACAGAGCACTGAAAAACATCCCTGCACACAGTGCAAATAAGTTTTAGATAGTCCGAGCCATCCACAATGCAGACATATGATTCACTCCAAAATGCAGACAGCATTCAGGATGACTTCCATTGGGCCATGGCTAGCAATAGTTTAATGTGATTGATCAAGACATCTAACCTTTGATGTATCAGTTCTAGAAAGTCTGTAATTTCAGAATCTACATTATGATATAAGCATAAGAATACTTGCACCAAGCAATTAGACAACCAAAATAATTAGCATCTAGGCCTGAATTTACTGGATATTGGGAACAAATTCCAGCTGTAGAAAGCATGAATGTTAAAGCAACATGAGCTCGTTTTCCCTGTATTCAGAAAACATTATTCTAGTAGTTTGGCATCAGAATTTGCCAAGTTCTCTAAGCGTATAATCCTCAATTCTGTTCAATTTAAAAACTACAAGACCAACCTGATTGTTAGAACATCAGCTGAAGGATCATCCACTATAAAACCAGCCAATTTCCAAGAAGGATCTTTAGTACGAACTCTATTGTAGAGGGCTCTCATCCATTTATGAGCATCTACAGTGGCAAAACTTGGTGCTATTATCCAAGCTACAGGAATGGCTTTGTTATCTGAGTTAAACACGATCAGACTGTGAACAGGATACTGAAAATAATTCAAGGGGAGAGCAAAGTTAGCTTCTAATGGCCTTGAAGGGCCCTTCTGAAACTGACAATGAGAACCCTTAGTTGTTCAAATAATGTAAAATAGACAAACCTTCAATTTGTTTGTTCCAAACCTTGAATCAGAAGCCATAAGGCTGCGATTGCCAAATTGAATCATTTGTTGCAACTGCCATTCTGTTTGGATGCCCAAGGTGAAAGGATCTGATTCAGAGAAATCTTCAAAGAAGAAAACTTGATTTTGATGGCTCTCAACCCACATGCTGATGCTGACGGCATCATCCTCATCAAGTTCATATGTAGAACGTCTGATGCTCCTCTCTTGTCTTCGGACATATCTGTGGGTCAAAAGGTCATCACGATTACATGGGCCACCCTGTCTCTCTACTGATTCATTGTGCCGCTGCATTATCGTCTCCACAGAGACCCCAACATATAATAAAGACAACACTCGAAGACGGAGATCCTCTGAGATATATGGTGCAAACATGGCACGTGTTCCAGCGGCCTTCTTGTCCTGTGGCCCATGGCATGGCAATCCTTTCTTATCAACATGTTTGTCCTGATTATATATTATCAATGCTACTGATGGTTCAGCAATTAAGCGCTTTACAATAAAGTGACAGGTGCAACCCCTCTTAGTATTTGGTCGGCCAGCATTTTTCTTCTTTGGGATATATGTATTCCTGCTGGGCCGTACAATACCACCCTTCCTATGATCATCGGGGCCAAAGGAGCACCAATACCTACAGATTTAATGAGTGCCACTTAAATTATGAAGAGCCACTTGGTAGGAATGAAGAAAAGGATATGTGTGACTTACAGAATATACTCAAGGATGCCATCGACCTTTGGCTTGTAAGACGTCTCAAGAACTCGCCGTCGTCTTGCTTCAACATGAAATCTTGTTGGACAATCTTTATTTGAGGACTCACCCTTCACAAAATCAGCCACTCTATCAAAAGGGATCAGAGCCAATCTATCTATATTGTCACGCCAACCTTCTATCTTGGACCAAACGATATCAACAGAAGAAAATTCTGAAGTTGGAGGATTTTGAACAGGAAGAGACAAAATCTCATCCCATCTAGCCATCTGTAATATTTAGTAATACATTTAGTGCACATAATATGTTGCTGCATTTCTATCTAGTTTTTAAGCAAAATCCACACATATCCGATTGAAATGAAATACGTAATCTTGTCAGGAATCTCAGTGCAACTTATTGATAACTTATAGGCATTTGCATGCATCAGCAAATAGTGTTATAAACCAACAACCACATGAAATTAATTGTTTATGACAATGTCAAAAAAAAATATAAAGGGGAAAGATCACAAAAGCAAAATAAATCTGAACCTTAAGAACTACATAAAAAGTGAAAAGAATGTCTTTCTCTAATGGAAGTACTATACATCAAAAAGAGATTTTCATTAGATTTATTCCTCCCATCAATTTTCATCCAACGGAGAGTATGAACTTTTAAAAAAATAAAAATAAAAGATGTGACCTATATATATTAACATAATACCAAAGGGGTACCACCCATATACAAAAGATTTACAATCGAGTTAGGGTATCAATGACATTTCCAAAATTCTCATCCCTAATTATGTCATGCTTCAATGGAGAGCATGAACAAGCTGAACTCTAAGCTCAAATGTTACAAATGCAAATAAATGCTCCTTAATTGTGTTCAGCTGGCATTTCTATAAGTTCAGTATCTACAACGATTTTGCATGTCTATCTAACCAAATGAGTTAAAACTCCAATCACTTGTTAACAGAACACTGAAAATGACAAGAAATCGGGGGAACTTTTCCTTCAAAAATGTCCATACTTTCTGGTATCATCAACCAATAAGAAAATGTGCAATTTATCATATCAGGGATCCCAATAATACATGATAAAAGATTCCATGCTTCACAAATTACTTCCTGCCTCAGCAAAGAAACAATATTCCACCTACACCAGCTTGCTTTTGAATCCACAAGATATCACAAAGCTAACACAACCCGGGCAACGCGGTTACGAAAAGGACTCTGAAAAAATCTAATTCGTTTCAAAGCAAAAAGGGAAGGAGCGGCCACTAATCTAATTGCGGGTGGAATTAGGCACCAAAAATACGCACCGGTGTTTGTCCAAAAATTCTGGGTCAAAATTTTTTATAAGGTGGGAAGGGGTTAAGCATCCATCTAGCGGTATAGGCTAGCTAGCTAGATTCTAACTTTCATGCATTTTTTAAATTCTGGTGTGAGTACATCATGCAGGTTTAACATAAGATAAAAAGAAAAGGTAAGTCTGGACAGCAACTAAAGCAAGAAAATAAACACTGGACAGCAGCTAAAGCAAAGAAAATACTCATGCAAAAAAGCCTGTTCATCATGGTTTAGCAAACACGTAGTAACCAGCCAAATGCTGCTTTCAGAAACAATTCCATGGTTACCAAATCACTTAACAAAAGCAGTCTATAATTTATTTATTTATTTGATCACCAATTGAGCATTACAGGGAACTGTTTAGTTTAAGCAGTAGGCAGGCGCATTTTGTAGTACGTAAACATTGTTTTGGTTAAAAAGAGTTTTCTGTTGAGGGCCAAAACAGTGGAATGGTGCAGATTCCCAAAATTCCAATAATAAAAAAAATCAAGACACATTTACAACACAACAAAATCAATCAACATTTAAATTATTAAGAAAAGATGAACTCAGAGAAAACTGTACACACAGCAAGCCCAGACCAGATTACCCAAAAAGAAAAGAAAAAAATGGTTGCATTAATGGTAAATAGGCTGTGCAGTGGGGTAATCTTATCAACAAATAATGCATGATCCAAAGGGAGTTCTTTGCATAACAGTTCGCATAAAAATATTAATTCCTAGATTGAAAACAGCAAGCCAATGAGGGACAAACAGAACAAAAAGTTCAAACAAGATCAGTTGCAAAACATACATGTTCCTAGAGCTTCAACAGATTATACTGAACTCTGGATTATAGACATTAAGAGCACAGCACCGGGACAGGAATGTCAAGGATAATATGGTCTTGACATGCTGCTATTGACTTAACAAAAGCGCAGCCAGATTAATAAAATCATATTGAGCTCCAGAATTGGGATCCATCATGCTAAGCAGCAAACCGGTAACTGATCCATTCATTATTTCATGTGCGCCAAACAATAGCAATAACAAAAAGGGGTGAGATACACAACTAAAGATTTTAAAATCTGGAAGACTTGAAACAGGATACAAATGGGAACCTGATATAAACTAAAATAATTAGAAAAACCAAAAGAAAAAATAACATCATACATGAAAACTAAGCAGTGGTAAGGTAATTCACAAAAATGGCATTGTGAAAGGGAAACTATTAGGACTATACCTATCCCAAGCAGCTAAATTTTAAAACATTCGAGGAGCAAGTTTCAAAAGAAACTAAAGCCTAATTTTAAAATTTCAAAGTAAATTTGAACTAACCAAGGTGGGACTGTCTCTACAACAGAAAAACGGAAGATTAAAATAGGCTTGGATCCTCAAAACATATTTGAAATGCTAAACATAAACAAAAAGGACCAAAAGAGGGTGACTCCACTGAATTCAAAATTTAAGAAAAAAATAAAACACATACACACGTACGCACACACAAGGATTAAATAGTCTCGAATGGATTACATAATGAAGGGTAATTCCCAAAATTAAACAATTTAAAGAGAATAATCCATTTAAGAGGAAGTCCAACAGATACATATTGGTTAGGAAATCCCACCATAGCCTTCTTGAGCACTTTGTCAGATTTTGAACAAAGATGAAGAGTCCTAGGCCAGATTGATAAATTAGGACTCTCTTAAGCCTACTGTAAAGCTCAACAAAACAAAGTTGGGCAAAAATTCACCCATTCTCGATTTAAACACCAAACCAGGGGTCTCCATTATATTTCCCATCCAAAAGTGCATTCAACCGATTTATTTCACTCAATATAAGACCTTATTTCATAACCATGCTTCGCTATTAACATAAAAATTTATAATAATGAGACATAAAAAGAAGCATATTCATTGACTTCCACTAGAAGTAGTTTCGTGTTTTCATTGGATTTCACATCATAAGGGCACAGCCTTTCTCTCACGAACATACAGTTTCATTACAACATGTTTACATTAAACCAGATACAACAACAGTCAACGGGAATTTAGGGTTTTAATATACCTACAGGAACCGAGACTGGAATTCCCAGAATGGCTCAGCTTTCTCTGTTGCTTTCTCCTTATTCCTCTCTTCTTTGATTTGTTCTCAGTCGAGCTCTCCCAGTTTCTTCCCTCCGTTCCTCCCTCGTTTCTTCCCAGAAACACGGAAGAGGATACTAAGCTTTTGCTTGCTCGAGCCTCTCTGTTTTATCTCTCTATCCTTGAGTCTCTCCCTTTTCAGTCCTTCCTTCTCCCTCTCCCTCGCTTCCTATCTCCTCTCGGCTTTCTCTCTGTTTCTCAACTTCCCTCCCTTTTTTGTTCCTGCCCCCCTCGGCCTCCCTTTATAGCCGAAGCTCCACAGCTCTTCAACTTTCCGAGCTTTAAAATGGCGGTGACAGGACCGCGGCCAGCTCTTCCCTACTTTGCGCTACGCTGTTTTCTCCTTTCTCCAGGCTCCCTCTATTTTCAAGAAAAATTGAAGAAACATGACAGCCTCTCTCTCTCTCTCTCCTCGTCTCCGGCTGCTGCTTCTTTCTTCTGCTCCTTCATTTTCGACCAATCATCAACAGTCTCTGCTTCTGTGAGTTCTTTCGTTTTCCTTTTTCCTTGGATCAAACCAACATCTTGGAACGGCTCAAGACATTTAGCTGAACCTAGATCATCCGACACGCTTGCCCTTGCGGCCTTCCCCAATCGAGCTCCATCAAGAAGCCCTAAAGCATCTGAGCTGGGCTATGAAACTTGGGCTGGCTCTTTTCTGGGCTTTAGGAAAATAGATGATAAATAAGGAAACAGGCCTGGCCCTTTTGTTTTCCTTTTTTTTTTTTTGTTTCTCTTTCTGTTTTTTCTTTTTATTTTTTTTTTTACTTTTCCCGTCATTTTTCTCTCTTTTTTTTTTTTTCTTTTTTCAGATATCATAATAATAATAGAACAATGATACTAATAATATGACAATCATAATTTAAATTTTAAATTCTATCTACAACTAGAAAAGATTATATAATAACAAAATTAAATTTCAAAAATTAATATACAAAGCTTACCAACAGGTTCGCTTGCATAAAAAAAAAATATATAATTATTATAATTAACACGAAAAACTTAACATAATAAACAGAAGATGATTCTAAAACTAATACAATATTTAATTGTAAAAAAAAATTCACTCCAAGTCAATTAATAATTTTTAAGAGAAGAAAATGATCGGTCAAAATTTGATGGTGACACATTGAATATATTTTTTTCTCATGTGTTTTGAAAATAAATTAGTGTTTGTAATTTTAAGTAATAATCTCGGTCTCTTATTATTTAAATATGTGTTTTAACTCTTCAAAATAATGTTTGTAAAAATTGAGAAATATTTGGTTGTTCAAAATTCTTTTTGTCTAGAAAGTTCATCTTTTTAATTATTTAAATGTTAGCATGAGAAATAAATTGCATATTTTTAGCAGTAAAAAGTTATTACAGTGATCTTGGGACGTTTCTTGTATCAAAATTTTTTATTTTTTTTGTAAAAAAAAATACATATATATTAATAGTACTGTAAAACAAACAAGTTGTACGTACAACTCGGCAAACAAATGAAAGAAGCAAGTTGATACACGTAGAAAAGGTGTTTTTACATACAATATATTTATATTAATTTGGATTTTTGTTTTATTTTGCTGGGTTTTAAAAATTTTGGAAATACTGATTTAATTTTTAATTCAAACCAAAATTTGGAAGATTAAAAAATCAGATCAAACCATTTTCATAGTTTTCTTTGTTTTCCTATTTGCATCAAACAACTTACTCCCCTAATCAAACCATTATTAGAGAACAAGGTATGCCTCTGCAAACAAACAAAAAAATACTCCCCTAATTGTTTATTAACGTGTATAAAATGATAATTTTATAATTTTATTTTAATTATTTATATTTTCAAACATATAAAATAGTATAATTTTTTGATAGTTAATTGTATGGTTCTCAAAATCTGTCATTCTTTTACACATATATACGTATACAGCAAAATTTATTTATTTAATTATATATATATTTATATAACGGCCCCGGAAATTTAGAATGAAATATGTGTATTAAAAATGCCAAATGTGGAAGCGTAATAAAAATTTTGATTAACATCCCTTACACTAAAACTAAAAATATGCTTAAAATATAAAAGAACAAACTAACTAAAAGATATGCTCGAAAATAAGAACTATAAATATAACTACGGAGTCTTTAAGCGTCCCCTTCGCCGTCTTCCTGCGGAACGGGCTCGGGAACAACGTCTTCCTGATCTGAAATAGTTAAGTAAGGAATGAGCTACACCAGCCCAGTAAAGACATCACGCTATCTCACCGCCACGGAAATAAATGTGGGTAGAAAACACAAAAAGACCAATGGACCATAATTTATAACAAATTCTTTTATCAATAATAAAATCATTTACTGTCCACTTACCTCGGTGAGATCCATAGAACGACATACGAAAGCAATAACATTATCATCATCATGAAATCATATGAACTGTATAACATAATACTTACCACGCCTTTGCATTTCAATCATTACACAACATATTTTCCTCGTTTATCAGCCTACTAGTATCCATGGGGATCCATAGGGGTCCCGCTACCCGTGAACCCTTAACATTTATAACCTGATTCCAGGGCCGTCCCCATACCCCGTCCGGTATGGGCGCCAAAACCATGAACCTCAATACCTCGTCAGGTATGAGGGTGAAACGGGCCGTCCCCATACCCCGTCCGGTATGAGCTCCAAAACACATAAGGTCTCCATACCCCGTCCGATATGAGAGACCATGTTCCCGGTAGGGTTCCCTACGAACCCGATCCATCCACCGTCTCCCAAGATATCAAGTCAGACTGTCCACATTATCCACTTATCAATTCACATAACCTTTTTGACATTTTTCTTGGTTTCAATCATCCAAACACACACAACATGTAAACCAGTAATGGACACCAAACAAGACAACACAATATCGGGTTAAGCATAATACCGACCATAATAAGGAAACCATGATTCATGCATACGGGACCATAATATAATTATATCAGACATCATGTTGCATTTAATACTGGAAATTAAATCAAACAATAACAAAACAACCCAGTATCAGACTCGGCCTCCATTGGCAACCTTAATCAATTATACATCTATAGAGTCACACAGTACAGTTTAATTATTTATTTAGCTTTAATACCGTGATAGGAAATAGGGTGAGGGGTCCTTACTTGTTTCGGGGTCTGAATACGGCTCTACAGTGTGCCTACAGACTGTTCCTAATTTTTCCTGAATTTTTTCCGGGAAACTGAAACGCACTACTGGTACCTGCATATGTCCCAAAAAATTCCAAATTAGACCTAGGGCCCCTTTCGGCCAATATCGCAATTTCGGCACGGCGGGTCCGCCGTGCTCCGGCTTGCGGCGGCGATTCGCCTCGGGTTGGCCGTTTTCGACCGAATTCGGCCACGCTTGCATCGGTCCCTGCGATAGAACAACCCTAGGGCCCTCGGTGGACCGAAAAATCACGAAAAACCGAAACTTACCGGCGGCGGTGCTCTCGGGTGCGGCGGCTCCTCCGGCATGAGTCGCGTTTTGATGTTTGGCTCCGATCAACCTGTAGAGAAAATAACGGTGATCACAGTGGTATAAAATTTGTATCAAACGGAGGTCGGGAAGGGCCTCATCGGAGGCAAAAACCGAGGAGGGGCGCGGCGGCGCCGCTGGGTTTCGCTTGAGTTTTCCGGCCGTTTGGCCTGTGGTTTGGCTCTGGTTTGGCCATAGGCGGACTCAGCGTCGAAAAACGAGCAAGGGGGAGAAAAATTACCTCGATCGGCGGTCGAAAACTTCCCCGATGCGGCGGCGGGTGGCCGCGGCCGGCTCCTCCGGCGTCTGGTTCTTCTTCTCTGGCGAGCATTGGCGGCTAGGGTTTCTTTGGTCAGGTGTGGGTGGGGGTATTTATACCCTTTGCCTTTTAGTCTTAACCGTCCATCAAGATTGAATCTGGACCGTTCGATCGCGATTTAATTGGGATTAAATATGGGCCGTTCATCGCGATGCAATCTAGGCTGTCCGTGCCTGATTGAATCTGGGCCGTCCGTGCGCGTGAATCTGGGCCATCCGTGCACGTAAATCTGGGCCGTTCATGCGCACGTTTGATCTGGGTCGTCCGTGAGCGCGGGAACGGATCTGGACCGTCCGATCGCGTGCACGCGGATCGCTCATGTGGCCCATCCCCTGGTCAGCGTGTCCTTGCCACGCGGCGCGTCCTGGTTGGTCGGGGCTGTTGACCGGGCCGCTGACGTGGTGCTAACGTGGCACAACTTTTCTAAATTACGTTTTGACCCCCGGTTTTCGATTTTATTTTCAAAAATACCCCCAGAATCCAAATTTTCACCCCTTTTTTTCAAAATCAATTTCAATTAAATCTAATTAATATTTTTACCCAATTTTATCATTATTATTATTTTTATTTTTATTGAATTAAATTAAATTGAATTAAATAAAAATCCAAATAAATAAATAATAAAAATAAAAATAAATAAATAAAATATTTATTTTTATTTGGCTGTTACAATTTATATATTTTATTTATTATTATTACATAAAATAAGATAGAAATAAAATATAAAATTATATTACTATATCAATTCAAATTAACGTATATTAATACATAAATTTTTTTTAAATATAGTATAACTTTATTATCACCGTACTCTATTATACATTAATAAATTATTCTGAAAATCATCCAAACACATTCTCGGTTGAAGTCTCTATGCATCAGGCCGATCATTCCTATGTATAACTGAAACTGAAAATCATTCTCACATCACCTTGATCTATTATTACCAAATTGTCAATGTAGTTATATCATCGCAATAGATTAAGTGTTGGAGAAACTCATCTGCCCGGATAGCATCAGACTTCTTCCAGTCAATATCAGAGCATTAAAAGTCAAATCTATTTAACCCTGCAACACTGGCATGATCAAATTCTTAGCCTCCTTCAGTTTGCTTAAAGCGTTTGCAGAAACAAAATCCAGAGCTTGACAATAGAATTTGATCATTGTATTCAAGTGAATTAGTACTAATCTCCACTTTACCCTGACCTGACTAAAGCATTTGCATATACAAAAGAAAGGCTTAACACAATAATAAACATTTATACTGCATACATGCTCTGTGAGAAATTATCACAAAAAATAAAAAAGGAAATTTTACATCCAAGGACGGGACATTATCAAATTCATCTTTACAGCAAACTTGTACCCCCCAATAACTTGAAAGAGTTTCTAATCAATGTCAAAACCTGCAAAACCAAATTCTTAATCAGCCACATTCATCACAAGATTTAACAAGAAAGAAAACAATAAAAACAGCAGATACCGGTTGCTTAAAGACGTAGAAACCAAAATCCAACATTTATCATTCAAGTACGTGCATAATAATCTTATAGAGCCTACTGTGAGAAATTATTTAGAAATACTAAATCCAACTAGCACAAAACCCTAAAGATTCAGTTACCTTTTTGGGAACCCCCATGAATCAGCTTTCTATGTCCCTGGAAGATCCTTCACGAACTCTGTATGAATCTGGTGTTATGGAATGCAACCACAGACCTGGAAATACACTCTGGAAAGAACCACATGCGTCAGTTAGCAAATGGATCGAATCGTTGCAAGTTAAAAACCAAGGCACAAGAACAAAAATCAACCGAAAGAGTAAAGTCAAATTACATCCAGTTGTCTCTGCTCATTCTTGGCCCTCTTCTTGGGCCTTGTACATGGCTTCTTCCCCGTCAATGCAAACACATCCTCTGCAATATCGTCCTTAGAAAGTGGAATCGACAAAATTATCTTCTTCTTCTTCTCTGCCAATCTGGAAGTTTGTGAAACAATTTTTGACGGAGTGGATGCAACTCGAAGGAGCGATCGAGCCCAACGAGTTTTCATCCCCTGCAGCGACGGTATAGGGACTTCCGGTGCACTTCCATCGTCGTTCAGCTTCTTTGTGGACGCTTTTCTTGTCCTTAAATTCCAGATTCTTGGCTTCGATTGTTCAGCTTGATCAGGAACAAGCGATACAGAGGCTTGAGTAGCTGCGACATCCTCAGGGTTGCTCCTCCCATAGCGAATCTTTAATCGAATCTTGCCTCGATCACTCGATGACGCGGACTTGTCAAGTGATTTAGGGATCGAAAAATGCGATGGAGAAGAAGAAGAAGAAGATGGGGGGGAAGCAGGCGTGGAGAGAGAATCAGCGATCCTGACATTTACAGAGAGTTCGGCATTATCGGACGTAGATTGGGAAACTGTGGAGTTGCTGTGGTGGTTTGTTGAGGTCCACCGAAAGCGTGGTAATGAAAAAGAATGGGGAGTGTCGGATTTGAAAGAAGCAGTTGACGCCATTGTCGCTTCTTTCTTCTATCTGTTGCAAGTAAGGTGGAGTGGTTGAGATGTGAAATAAAAGGGGTTGATTGACGAGGTAGGATTTTGCTCTGAATTGATCAAACACGGTTTCTTGGAGAAGACGATGAACTGAAACGCTCCTTTACCTTTTTTACATACATATATATACATTACATAATACAAGTATTCAAAAACAGGAATTCGAATTTGAGTAGTAAAAGCCGTTAACGAGACGAGCGCGTGTGGCATACCGATGCTTACGTCATCCTCACTCGCTTCAACTTCCGGAGCCGCCAATGAAATAAAAAACATTCGGATATAAATTGTCATATTTTATTTTAATTTTTAATTTATCAAAAACCCAAGTTAAGCTTTTTAAGGGATTTTGAGAGCGCATACTAAAAGGGTAAGAAAAAATCTTCTTTCTTAAAACACCAAACAATAGTTATATCCAAAAAGGATCACATGAAATCCATGGATAAAGAATAGGAAAATCTCACCAAATCCAAATCCTCTACCTTAAAATTCAAAAGGCAACTTCTTAATTAAGGCTCTTCCCACCTGGACCTGCCCATATTTTTCCCCAGCAGCATACACCATATATGCACACATATACCATAATAACTCAAAACAAATGAATTGGCTGTTCAACCAAAACTTCCACAAATTACTCCCATCCCAATCATATCTCATCCACCGTATTCATCATTTACTAATCCAACCGACAACAGATGCCAGTTCTCTGCAACCATCATTCTCTTCTCTGCCTTCGGTCCTTTTCTCAACCTTCATCCGAATACAATCATTCAGTAAGAGGTTTTGGCTTCTGCTTCCCCTAACAAATCCACAAACCAATTGAAGTAAATTGCACAGAACCAGGGTTGTTTGCTTGCTTACCTCACTCTTCACTACCATCAAACCAGCATACGCCCACGAGGAATTAGTACCATCTCACTTGACTCAGGCTGGGAAAGATCAAGTTTTCCATGTCGACAAGCATTTCTCACCATACCAAACCGTCCAATATAAACCCCAATCCTTTCTATTATAACTGCTCTGCATACAACAAAACGAGCCAGTTATGAAGCAAATTGAAGTGGAACTACTTCAGACAAGATACTTCACTAACACAGAACAACAAACGAGATCAGCATTACCAATAAACAAAAATAGGATGAAAATATAGCTTCCACCATGTATCCTCGATCATAAAATGGACAGTTTAGAAAACTGCAGGATCAAAGGTTCTTTTACTGCAAGTACTTCAATTTATTTCAACCCATTGGACAAGAAAATAGTGCCCTGCAAAGTAAAGGAGCTGAAGGCTCAAAATCAAAATCAAAATAAAATAACCATAATTAACCAACCATTTTGATCAAGGAACAGAAAAGGATTACATTATCTATGTTGGTATACGTACATATATATATATATATAGAGAGAGAGAGAGAGAGAGAAAGAGAGGGAAAGAGAGGGAAAGATGAAGATCACCCATCCTCCTCATACACAATTTAACATCCTAAGGACCATTCCAAATAAAGCTGTTACTACCTTACCACAGATTAGCACCATCTTTGGACAGCTGTCAATATCATCATATCAACCTCCATGGCAACGAGGTTATCCCCCAAAGAACAGCTCAGATTTCACATATCCCTGCTCTTCTCAGTTTTTACAAGTAACTGATGTTGTGTGCCTCCAGTTGAATGTATTAGAGAAGTGCTGAGCTAGAAAGAAACAAGCATATTAGCCAGGTAATCAATGAAACGTAACAAAGGTATTTTAGCAATAACATTGAACATTGAATGGGTACAAGCTAATATTATGACTAATCACTGAGAAAAATATAAGAATTCAATGCATAAAAAAATTTAAAAAAGCCCAAGAAAGGCCAAAAAAGTTGTCTCTATCTATAAATGCACTAAAAGAGCAACTATCCTCGTGCATTCGAGGTGTTATACCTCATATTACCAAATTCGCAATATTTCCAAATATGACAAATTTCTTCATCTCCTTTGGTAAATGCAAGCAAGGAAAAAATAATCCTATTGTTCATAAAATTTGTCTTGAAAGGAACATCAAGAAATCTGGAAGTGTTTGCTTCTCTCAGTAAACCTGAAAGTAAGCATGAGCATCATCTTTCGACAGCTGTCAATATCATCATATTAACCTCCATTGCAACAAGGTTATCCCCCATAGAACAGCTCAGCTTTCTCATATTCTTGCTCTTCTCACTTTTTACAAGTAACTGATGTTGTGTACCTCCAGCTGAATGTGCTCAATTAGAGAAGTGCTGGGCTAGAAGAAATAAGCATATTAGCCAGGTAATCAATGAAACTTAATAAAGGTATAGTAGCAATAACATTGAACATTGAATGGATACAAGCTAAGTTATGACAAACCACTACGCAAAATGTAAGAATTCAATGCATAAAAATAATTAAAAGATGCCCTATAAAGGACAAAAAAGTTTCATCTCTATCCATATATGCGCTAAAAGAGCAACTATCCTCGTGCATTTGAGATGTTATACCTCTCATTTCCAAATATGACAAATTTCTTCATCTCCTTTTGGTAAGTGCAAGCAAGGAAAAAATAATTCTATTGTTTATAAAATTTGTCTTGAAAGGAACATCAAGAAATCTGGAAGTGTTTGCTTCTCTCAGTTTGAACCTTAAAGCAAGCATGAGCATCATCTTCGGACAGCTGTCAATATCATCATATCAACCTCCATTGCAACCAGGTTATCCCCCAAAGAACAGCTCAGATTTCTCATATTCTCGCTCTTCTCAGTTTTTACAAGTAACTGATGTTGTGTACCTCCAGCTGAATGTGCTCAATTAGAGAAGTGCTGGGCTAGAAAGAAATAAGCATATTAGCCAGGTAATCAATGAAACTTAATAAAGGTATCTTAGCAATAACATTGAACATTGAATGGGTACAAGCTAAGTTATGACAAACCACTACGCAAAATGTAAGAATTCAATGCATAAAAATAATTAAAAGATGCCCAAATAAAGGACAAAAAAGTTTCGTCTCTATCCATATATGTGCTAAAAGAGCAACTATCCTCGTGCATTTGAGATGTTATACCTCTTATTTCCAAATATGACAAATTTCTTCATCTCCTTTTTGGTAAGTGCAAGCAAGGAAAAAATAATTCTATTGTTTATAAAATTTGTCTTGAAAGGAACATCAAGAAATCTGGAAGTGTTTGCTTCTCTCAGTTTGAACCTTAAAGCAAGCATGAGCATCATCTTCGGACAGCTGTCAATATCATCATATCAACCTCCATTGCAACGAGGTTATCCCCCAAAGAACAGCCCAGATTTCTCATATGCTCGCTCTTCTCAGTTTTTACAAGTAACTGATGTTGTGTACCTCCAGCTGAATGTGCTCAATTAGAGAAGTGCTGGGCTAGAAAGAAATAAGCATATTAGCCAGGTAATCAATGAAACTTAATAAAGGTATCTTAGCAATAACATTGAACATTGAATGGGTACAAGCTAAGTTATGACTAACCACTAAGCAAAATGTAAGAATTCAATGCATAAAAAAATTAAAAGAAGCCCAAGAAAGGACAAAAAAGTTTTATCTCTATCCATATATGCACTAAAAGAGCAACTATCCTCGTGCATTCGAGATGTTATACCTTATATTACCAAATTCGCAATATTTCCAAATATGACAAATTTCTTCATCTCCTTTTGGTAAATGCAAGCAAGGAAAAAATAATCCTATTGTTTATAAAATTTGTCTTGGAAGGAACATCAAGAAATCTGGAAGTGTTTGCTTCTCTCAGTAAACCTTAACGCAAGCATGAGCACCATCTTTGGACAGCTGTCAATATATCATATCAACCACCATCACAATGATGCTATCCCCCAAAGAACATCTCAAATTTCACATTTCTTGCTCTTCTCAGTTTTTACAAGTAACTGATGTTGTGTGCCTCCAGTTGAATGTGCTCAATTAGAGAAGTGCCGGGCTAGAAAGAAACAAGCATATTAGCCAGGTAATCAATGAAACTTAACAAAGGTACCTTAGCAATAACATTGAACATTGAATAGGTAAAACCTAAAATTATGACTAACCGTCAAGCCAAATATAAGAATTCAATGCATAAAAAAACTAAAAGAAACCCAAGAAAGGACAAAAAAGTTTTATCTGTATCCATATATGCACTAAAAGAGCAACTATCCTCCTGCATTCGAGATGTTATACCTCATATTGCCAAATTCACAGTATTTCCAAATATGGAAAATTTCTTCATCTCCTTTTGGTAAGTGCAAGGAAGGAAAAAGTAATTCTATTGTTTATAAAATTTGTCTTGAAAGGAACACCAAGAAATCTGGAAGTGTTTGCTTCTCTCGGTAAACCTTAAAGCAAGCATGAGCATGTGTACAATTTTCTCTGTTGCATTTTATTAAGGTGTTCATGAATTCCAATGACTAAGGAAATGCCTCTCAAAAGAAATATTATTTGAATGTTGAGACCGAAACTGGATGATGGAAGGCTTTGTTTGGAACTAATTAATATCAGAATTCGTTTCATTTGCAAGTGAATTTTGATGTCTAAGATAAATCATGATAATTTAAAATATACTGTGAAATATAATTGAATGGCTACACTTGAAACACCACAAACAAGAGTGCAAAATACATGTCAAGTGCTTCTTCTCCAAACTTACAAATTCATTCAAAATGGATTCCATAGTTTGGAATAATTCAAAACATAGAAATATTAGTTTCCAAATGAAATTCAAACTTTTTATGGAATTTTCATTCCAAACAAAGTATAACAAAATTTTAACATCAATCTATTCTCCCATTATTGCCCAGCAAACACTTCAAGACAAGCTGCAACTGCATAAATGGTATTCAAGACCTCTCTTCCAAAACTTGCTGCACAACCTTAACACCTACCATTTTAAAATTTTTGAGAAAGTACTCATTATCTCTGACTGTGAGCTGCCTCCGCCAGGAAGTGAAAGCACAAACTTATTAATGGACCACGGATATCTTGCTCATAGTCAATAACTCATGAAGCTTACCCCATTCTTTAAATAGGAAACACATTTGGAAAGGTTATTAACATTATCTCTTCATGACACATACATTTTTACGAGCAAATATATTGTCATTTTGGCCCTACAAGTGTTTTTCAGAAATGAAATAGTAACCTGCATTCGTGCAACATATACAGCATATCTTCACTATTTTTAGGTTTTTCTTCCTTTTCAGAAAAAATATATATATACATATATGTCGTCACTATTAGAACTTTATAACTCATATTCAGATCTAAATTTCTGTTTATTCATTCTAAAATCTCACCATAATGTATATTAACTAGTATAAAAGTTTGATCTTCTTTTTGAATAAGAAAAAGAAAGATTGGACAGGATTACTTAAAATGATAACACTAGATTTCCTTGAGTTGAAAAAGACCCATGAAAGCAAAAAATTTTGCTTTTAAAATACACATTTCAAAAGAAAAGAACAAAGATTTTTCTTTTTTCATAGAAAGAACAAAGAAGTTATTCCAACTATTTGGATTCCACAGCATATTTTAGATCCTAATAGCTAGCTTGGTCAATCACACACCATTTTCCATTAGCTGGTGATGGCTCTCATGGATAGGTTAGGTCAGGAACAAGAAACACATAAAAGGTGGTTATAGGTCAAACCTACTTAACATCAAAGTATCGCAATTCCTTCCACCACTAATAACGCGTCAAGAAGTCAATCATTTTGATCTCACAAGTAAATTAAAAATATAACATGATTTCCAGTGTGTCCAAAACATGCATCCTGCCCTGATATTTCAGGGTGTTCTACATATTTTTATTTGAAGAGAAAAATTTGACAGTTGGTACGTATGCTTATTTATTGATAAAGCAAAGGCAGAGACAAGCAAAAAAAAAAATATTTAGCTCATCAAAGAGTGAGACATTCCTTAGATTAATCAAGTTGCAAGTAACTAACCATTTTTAACCAAATAAATTCATTTTAAGAAAGAATGGTATCATATCTAAATCAATCCCAAGACTACATCCGACAATCTGGGATCGAAAACACGTCTGTTACTTTCGGACTGTTTAAGGAACACTAACGTATTCCTATGGCGATAGCATATATTAAAAAGAGTAATTGACGACACGTGTCCGCTAACTTCTGCCTGATTAACGAACAATTAGCATATTCCCATGCAATAGCACGTGAGAAATAATCCTCAAGATATAGCACCTAGGGAAAGATTCTCATCCAATGGCAGCTAATGAAAGACACAAACAATAGCCTATAGTGAAAGAAGATCATGCAAAAGCAAACAAAACAAAGAAACTCTTGAAAAGAAATTTAACTTTACCAGTTTAAAACAAGAGAAACTCATACAGAGAGCTGAAAACTAGAAGGACAAACCATATCTACATCAGTCACAATATCATATCTAACAATCTGGCGCATAACACGTATTATATTAATTTCAGGCTGTTGAAGGAACGACAAACATATTATTGTTGCAATAGTATATAATAAAAAAGTAATTGATGACAAGTCAACGCTAACTTCTGCCTGTTTAATGAACAACTAACATACTCCCATGCAATAGCACATGACGAGTAATTCTCAAGCAATAGCATGTGATGAAAGACTCTCATGCAATGGCAACTACTGAATGAAACTTATCAAGTAGCATGTTTCAAAAGACAGACATGCAAAAGCAAACAAAAAAGCTCCCAAAAGAAATTTCAGTTTAAAGGGTTTAAAACTAGATAGACTAAAATTATAACAATTGCTAGTCATCCAACTGATAACTCACATGTACATCTGCAACTCGACATAACAAGGTTCATAAACAAACTCCCAGTTACTGCTCTAAATTCCTCAGGAGACATACAACCAGATACATTTGCAACCCTTTCATCTTTACAGTCTTAAAAGTTTTTATATACCTTCAACTGTGAAAAAAAAAAACCTGCAGCACTCAGGAACTTTCCACTCGACTCCAGCATAAAAAGTTCTCGAAAATTTCATCTAACCCTGCACAGTTAAATAGAAATAAATAGATTTGCTGTTAGACTCTTTTTACTCCTAGACGCCCAAGGAAGAAACTTTCACAAAAAGGGACAGTAGAAATCAAGTAAACAACAATATAAAGCTTATTGAAAAGTAAAAAAGACGAGAAGGAAACTAATCTACTCCTCTAGTCTATTGAGGTACTAGATGGTTAAGTAGCAGATCAAAGAACCAAAATATTAGACCCTTCTAAAATTATCAGAAACCTTGTAGGAGTCAGGAGAGATCGAGGACAACCATAAACCAGGAAACACATTCTGCAAAATCATCAGGGACATAAGATTAGCAGATTTCAAAGCCTTAATATTAAAACAAATGCATAATAATGTAAATTTAGATTATAAAAGAAAACCAGTACATCGAGCTGCTTCTGCATTGCCTTGCTTCTCTTCTTGGGCCGCCTGCTGGGTTTAGACCCGGTCATCAGGAATATATCCTCATCAATCTCTTCCTTGGAAAGCGAGATGGAGAACCCCTGCTCCTTCTCCTTCGCCTCAGCTGCCATTTTTGCGTCCGCACCGCTCCTAGACCGGACAAATTCAGGTCGGCTCGATCCCCGAGCTTTTCTGTCCTGCGCCTCGTCCCTAACGCCCATGGGTGCGCGGCCACCATTTCCAGTCAGACCCTTCGGTACGCTGCCACTATTTCCATTCACACCCTTGGGGGCAGGCTTCCTCGGCCTCAGGTTCCAGGTCTTGACGAAGCCCTCGGCCACCTCATCAGGGACGCCATCTGAGCTCTGCTCATCTCCAGCATCATCGTCGTCATCAAGGTCATCGTCAAGGACAACAACATCAGAATCATCAGCAGCATCAGAAACTATAGGATCGACGGGCTTGGGCTTGTTTGTTCGGAGGCGTATGAGGATCTTCGATTTCCCATCCGACACAGAGGATTTCTTCTCCGATAGGTCCACCTTGCGAGGGGGGCCCGCATCGATCACTTTGTTCTTCTCCGGCTTCCGGATTTCGGGGGCTGCTCGCACCGGATTCTCTGTCCGATTAGCGGATGAGGAATGGGCCTCGCGTATTGTCAGTTTGTCGCCTAGCTTGCGAAGGCGCTTGTGCTTGGTTTGGTTACTGCCCCATTTGAGGTCAGACAAGGAGAAGTTGTGAAGGGGCGATTTGACATTGGAAGAAGTAGCCATTGCTCTTGCGTTGTTGTTAGCTCTGGTGTTTGTTCTCGGCTGTCGTGATACTAATGAGGATGGTGGTGGTGATGGTGGTGGTGATGGTGTTGGAGGTGGTGATGGTGGTGGCGGAGTTGGTCTCCGACGTCTTTCGTTTCTTTTGCTCGAATTGAACACCATTGGAAGAAACAAAGAATTTTGTTTTTCGATCAATCCAAAGTTGCAAATGGCGGAAAAACCCTGAGAATCCTAGAGAGAGAAAGAGAGAGTGAGGAACGAGTATCTGAAAAGACAATCGGAGATTTAGAAATTCACCGGAAATGAAAAGCGAAGACTAAGGAGAGAAGGAAGAGAAGAACTGTGGATAGAGAAGAAGAAAAAGAAGAAGAAGAAGAAGAAGAAGAGGAGGAAGAAGAAGCCATTGAAATTGAGGAGAGGTTGAAGAGGATTTGACGAAGAGAGAATAGAGAGAGAGAGGGGGCGTTCTGTGCTTGTGGTTTAAAGAGGAGAGAAGAATTGCAGTTATGAAACTAGTGTTGTATGTTTATTGACCATTTTACCCTCGCCTACGTTGTGTATTTACCACTAGACAGTTCTGCTGACTGTGCCCCCAGTTCAAGCTCCACTGTTCTGAGTTGGTTAGCAACCGTTTTGGTCTCTTATTATTATTATTATTAAAAATTTTCAAATTCAAATCTTCATTTATTTTTATTTTATATCTAAATCTAAAATTAATAAAAATTATATTTTATAGAATATATAAAATTAAATTAAATGCACAATTTCCCTTTATTAATCAGTCTTCAATTTTATTTTCTATAATCAGTTAGAAAAATATTGTGTCACAAAATTAATTTTTAAAAAAATTACAATTATTTTTTATATAATTAATAATTTTTTAAATAAAATTTATTTCTTATTTTTAAAATTAAAAAACTTTTTTTAACATATATTACTTAATGAATAATGTTTATACATTGTATGGTAATCTAATATTTTTTAAGCTTGAGATAATATTTTAAGTTCAATAAATTTGTGAAAACATATCTTAATTTTTAAAATTTATTTTAATTAATTTATAAATTTTTATCTTTATCATAAACTTCATTACTAACTTAATCTTTATATATAATAATATATAGTTGTTGTGTTTGAATTGTGTTGGCTATAATTTTAATTTATTTAGATTGCATTTTAAAATTATATAAGATTAAGAATCTAAAAAATTTATAAGTTTATACAAATTGTATTAGGTGTTCATTAAATGCGGATTAAGATAAATCCAAATATGAATAAATAAATAGTCTTAGAAAATGGTAACGTCAATAAAAGAGTTAACTCATGTTTGGCATGACTCAACTCAAAAAGGTATGTCCCACGGTTTCTTTAGAAATTAATTAAAAATTAAATGTGGGGTCCATACCCTCTTTTTAACTTTTTAACTTTTATGTACTTAAATATATATATATAGGCAGGCAGTACATAATTTCTGTGCACTTCAAAGTATGCAAGTATCTTCACCCAATGTGTACATATATACATACATACATACATGAATACATACACATACACAGTATAAATCTATTTATATAGAAATTTTAGTTACAAAGAAGATTTATTTATATATATGTCTAAAAATATGCATGTCTCTTTACCAATATGCCTTAGATTAGTATACTTTAACTAATCTTTTATTTTAAAGTATGTAATCTACATTTTATGTATGTAATCTATTTTTATGGTAACATAAATATTTTACATTTTAAATCTAGATTATATAAGTAAAAATTAAATAAGAAGATAATTATTTATTAATGTGATTAATTAATTTTATGTAGGCCTTTTTTCTACTATAAAACAACTTAGGGTTTTAATGAAGTCATTAATATTGGACCCCTGTTATATAACATGCATAATTTAAAAGGCTAAATATATAAATAATAAAAAAAAATTAAATGTAAGATCAAATTCATAATTTTTTTTTATGTTGTCAATCAACTATAAAATATTTTTAATTTTATTCAATCTAGAACTTGACTTAACTATAAAATTAATAATGTTTAATTTTACTGCTACAAGATTATTTCATATTTAAAAATATATTAAAATTTTAAAAATATATTTATTTTATATTTGCTAATGTGAATAATTTAGTATATTGTTTGTAAAAAAAATCTAAATCAATTCAAAAGATTGACATCTCGTCTTCTTTTATTTATCACCAACAGATAAATCGACCAAGTTAAATTATTTATTACCAATAAATATAGAAAAAAGAAACATGCTTTATTTTCAACATATTTTTAGTATTAAATCTAATTTAGTTGGTAGCATAACATGTCATATATTAATTGTAATTAATATGTACGAGAATTATTATTTTCACACATGTTACAGACGTAAAAATAATTGTGACTCTTTTATTTCTTATAAATACAACTTATTTGTATGAGATATTTCTAAAATATTTAGAAAAAATTTTGTTGTTAGATTATTACTTATTTAGCAATAAAAAAACAAGTTAACTTTTATCTATTTCTAATTGAGAGACTCTCTCCCACAATTTCTGACCATTTTTCAAACGTCTCATATTTCTTATCGAATTATTTCTTATTCTAAATTTTATTCCTTCTATTCTCTCAATTTCATCTCTTACCATACCTTAGTCTTAGTATAATTTCTTTTGAGGAATCATCTTCGTTATCTTTATATCTTATTATAAAACAAGTGAAATAATTATCATATAGTATTATTAACTTACCACAAACAAAGAACAAATGCAACACAAGTCAAGTTATGCTCTAATTGGAAAATCCTCTCCCCCAAATTGTTGTCCTCTAACCTCGTGTATCAAAATTTTTCCAATATTTAGAAACCATTAATGCCGACACACATCTCATCCATTAGGCCAAGCACATTCCTATTACGATTTTGCGGTCCAACATCTAAAATTAATATAATGTTTATAGGCATTTGGTCATTTCAATGTATGTCTCTTGTTTTAAAGCCTTATATACCGACCAGAGCCCAAAATAATATAATTTTAAATTGTAATTTTTTTTATTAAGAAAAAATAAGTACACAAATATTGTTTCAAAATAATACATATAAATATATTCAGGATTTTAAAAAATTAAGAAAATTATTTCGTATGGATCAAATTGAGAATATTTTAGGAAATTAGGAAAAAACTATAAATTTAAAAAGGACCAAAGTGAAAAAAAAAAATTACTTTGGGTAAAATTATAAAATTTTAAATTTCCAACACCTTAGCGGCTGAGGTGTCTCGAGGGACCAATCAGAAGAATCCATGTTGCAGGGCACATCAAAATATGTTGGATTTTAAACGAATGGCCCTGATCATGCCATGCGTCCATCTGTAATAATTAAATATATGCATAGTTGTGGAATGTGCAGGTTAGGTGGGAGAGTTTCAACATTGCCTTGAACCATAGTGCACCATATGAGATCCATGGGGGATGAGAGAAATTTAGTCCTATAATCCCCAAATATGCAATTTAATACATTCAAATCCATTTCCAAGTTTATATGTTTAATATTTAAAGTAGAGTTTGCACATTTAGAAATTTAAATATCTTATGGATATGTGATATTAGTTAGGGTTGATGCCAATATGAACATTGATTTATGTTTAGAAGATAATATGTAAAGAAAATAGGGTTTGGAAAATAAGTTTCATAATGGGCTGAGTCCCAAACTTAGTGGATCGAACCCACTTAATGGGTCGAACATATCATTATTAATGGGCCTTACTCAATAGATTTAATGGGCTATTAAATGGCTAAGTTTTGGGTCGACCCCTAAATTATTAACGAGTTAAACCTAACTTCTTTAATCGAAATTTTCAACAGGTATACCCAAATTTCGAGTCACTAGATAGAGGCCCAACAGAGAAGAAAATTGTATGAATTAATAAATATCATTAAAAATGTGGGGCCGAAACCAAATATTAATGGGCTACTGACCCAAATGAAAATGGAACTATGTTAATATGTTACTAAGAAATTTGGCAGTGGGCCAATATAATCTTTTAAATGGGCAAAAATGAAGTGGAATAATGGTGTTGGGCTACAAGCCCAGAGAAAAAGAGGAACTATGTAAAAAAAAATTTAATTCAAATGAGGAATGTAAAAAATGGACCAATATGAAACTCTTGCATTGAGCTAAATAAAGGTCTAATAGTTATGTAGGCTATTGGCCCATATCAAGATAAGAATTATATAAATAATTAACTAAATTAAGAAATTTTACAATGGACCAAATATACAATTTTGAAATGGGCTGTATGGGAGGATTGGAAAACCCAAAGAAAAAGGAGAAAAAGATTGTTTAAATTTAATAAATTATGTTAAAAGTATATTAATGAGACAATTTGCAAATATATCAAAAAACATAGTGTATAAATTGGGTTTAAATATGTGATAATAAATCTTAATGTAGTATTGAAAAAAAAAAAAAAAAGAGAAAACAAGTTAATGTAAAGTGTAAATTTAAAGGTCATGAGTTAATGTAAACCTGTATGATCATATATCAAGAAGGTGTGTATGTGTGGCCGAGATTTGGTTGAAATGATTGATAATGAACTTTATCGCATGGACTGAAAATCAATTGTACTGTTACTATTAATGTGTTCATGAAGGGGTGGGTGCGTGTGTGGCTAGAATTCAATCGATTAGTGATCCAATCATGTGAATGAGAAAAATTAACTGTACTGTTATTGTTATTGTGTTTATTAAGGGGTGTGTGCTTGTGCGACCATATTTTGATGGATTTGTGACCCTATCTCATGAACGGAACAATCACTTGAACTATATCCATATAAGAGTACGTATGTGTGTGGCCGAAATTTAGTCGATTAGTGATTCCCATCTTGTGGACATAAAAATCAATCGTACTGTATTGTACCGTTTGATTATTACTATATCTACGTTGATAACGAGGATCCCTATTGCTCTTTTTGATAATGATTAAAATGATATTGTACGATAAAATATCAATGTCTACATGTAAAAACATGTATTGTAGTATCAGTGTAAAACTGTAAAAATGAACGGTACTATTACTGTGTACTAACAAAATATGAACTGTCCTATTTACGTGAATTGTAGAAGCAAATCAAACTGTTAAAAATATTGTTGTTGTAAAAAACTAAAACCACTGATAAGTAAATAAAGTGTGTAAATATTGTAAATTAAATTGAATATAGAATAGATATACATTTAGACTCGAGGATTAAAATTGAGAAGTAAAACATAATATTACACTTACGTACATTTCTTTAACTTATGGGAAATAAAGAAATATTAGAATTTAGTTTCTAAAAATAATAGCAATAAACTAAATAACGACTAAATAAATGAAAGAATCATGCCCAAACGCTATCTCTAGTTCAGTAGTTAGGTGACTATTTATTTTTTGCTGAGCATATGTAGCTCATTCTTTTTTATTTTTTTAAATAAGAAAAATCGAGAGTAGAACCAGAATCAACATGAAACAATGAAGCATTTCTTAACTTGTAAAGGAGTTTATGTTATTTTTAAAAAGGTTGGCTTAACTTTTAGACTTGATAACTATCATCTTATTTTCGAATTAGATAACGCCTCACGTAACTAGTTGATCATATGGATATATGTTATTATTGCAAAGGATTAAACATATATGAGAATTTAATTTATTGCATTCTTATTTTAAATTGAATATGAATTTATCCCTGGATGGAATGAATTAACATTTGTGACTTCATCTGGAGCACGGGATGTTACACCGTATGATCCTCATTCAACCTTGACAATTTAGAGTTGCCTTTTAAAGTTTTATTATAAATGTGTGCACATTTTCTATTAAATTAATGCATGTTTTATTCATATGTCTAGTATTTCAATATCCCACATGGTAAAATTTTAAAACCTTGTGGTTTTTAGAAGAAACTAAACACTATTTTGCTTCCTCACACATCAAGCTTGAAAGCTCTTCTTTGTTTCACTATATCAGTTCCACAACATCTTAGGTTTAAGTACATAACCTTTTTTATGTCATCTCAGCCCATATGTTATCTTAGGGATCATTATAGGCCCAACTCTCGCCAGTCATGATACCTTTTCCCAATTATATACCCATTTTCACATGGCTTCAATATTTATCCTTGTCACGCCTTCCGTTATCTCCTATTTCATCAAATGAATTCTTAACTATTTTAGTCTTTACTTTGAAACTCCTCATTCGCCTAACTTGGCCTCCATCATTCATTCTTCTCATTCTTTACCACGTCATACTTCAACACTTAAATTAACTTATATAACCTCACATCTTAACGCACAACAAGATATAACCCATATGACCCCATCTTAGTTTGTCTATCTACCCTAACTAATCCACATATTACTTTCATGTCCTCCTCAAGTTCTTAGTTTGGCCTAGCATATAAAAGACCTCATCAGATTGGGGGCTCAACTGCACTACTAATTTGAACATATTGAGCCTAGCATATAAAAGAGTCTTGTCCAACATCAACCAAACTTTACCTATGCCTTTCTAAACCCAACACTCTTACCACTTATTATAATCTATAGACCTTCTTTTTTTAAATGTTTAATCCCTTTTAACTCTTAAGCACTTGTAATGCTCACCATGACATTGTTACTCAAAGGCTTCATTTTTCGCTCTCCTTACCCCAGCCCAAAGACTATAAAGGAGAATACTTCACCCCTTATTTCTCCTGTTCAACCTATCAGGGCTAAAAACCCTCACTAAATGCCCTCTCCAATAGAAGGCCCCATCGTATACTAACCATACTTCTCCAATCTAAAAAGCCTTCAAATATGAGTTCTGAATATCTTAATTTTTGATGAAGATTCTAGCAACTAATTATCGAAGGTTAAATCTTGCCTTGACAGTTAAGAGCCTTAAGGTCTTTGATTTGTAAATAATATATTCTTTTATGTAAAAATTGTCTTATGATTACTTTTTTTTTTGTTGTGTACGTTAGAAAAAACTTTTTTGTAAGATCTAAAATAAAAAGTTTTCTTTTTTTCTCAACATTTTATTTTCTTTTTGTAGAAAAAAATAGATTTTCCAACTCAATATTTTCCTTCTTAAAATCTTAAATTTATTTTCAAAATATTATAACTAATTGTTCAATATAATATTTCTTAGTTCATTCTTTTTAAACTCTTTATATAGTTTATCATATAATTCATACGGTCTATTAAAATAAATAAATTCATCATATCAAAATATGTAGTTATATTGGATTCACTTTCAAATAAACGTTAGAGATTAATTTGTAATAAAATAATAAATTTGGACTGTGTTGAAAAATATTCCAAATTTGGAGTGTTAAAATAGTAATTTATTCTAAATTTTATCCTAATGATTTATCATATGATTGTCGAAAAAAGAACAAATATATAACTTTCGAAATATATAATTGACTAAAATCTTTTCTCTAGCTTATCAATCATGTAATAAAAGTTAATTTTGTCTGGTTATATTTTTTAAAGTAAATTTCTATTAAAAATTACAAAATTATTATTCAGATGCAGTTTTTTTTTCTTTTTAAATTTTATCATTTGTTTAAGTTACAATCACTCTTATTAAACACTTATTTCTATTATAAAACTTATTTATAACTGCAAAAAGACAAAAAAAGAGAGGGGAGTACCAAGAATTCTCTCTCTTAAAAAAGGCAAATCAAGAGAATAAGACAGAGAGAAAAGTTGTCCTTTTAGGAACATCCCATAAACTAGAGTAATACAGGGAAATACAGAAAAATGACAAATCCATTTTGGCTCTATAGCACACTCTCCCTCTTTGAAGCTTAATTTCAGGTGCTTATGTCCTCTTTACAAGGCCTTAGGGCTAGTAAAAGAGAATGTAAAAACATATTCACTAACAAAAATCAAGTATGAAGAAGAAGCGTAACTTGTGTCTATAAATAAAGAAGAAGAATAAGCATCACATGCAATGGCAGAGATCCTATTTACAAAGAAGGGTTATTTGGAATGATTCAATACCTTCACTCTAACAAGACAATTCTTTTATTGCTGCAGCCAAATTCACAAGCAACATAGGTGACTTGCAGCAAGGCTAATCAATCCAAAAATGCTGCTAAAAAGTGATATTCTCATCTAAGCACAAGCAGCTGCATGACCAGGATCCAAGAAGAATAGCTGATGGTTTCATAAACAATCAGCAACCTGTTTAAAGATCTTCCTTGACAGGCCAATCCAAGAAACCAAATTTTGTTTACAAGTTCCCTGAAAATCCTAGCCTTTCATTTCAAAGGATGGGAACTACACATCAATTGTGAAGCAGCCTTCTGTTAAACACCACAACTTGCCACATATATAACAAGATCAACCAATGGCTCTTAGTGGCTGCGATTGGGTTTTCTGTCTAAGAAACACTCAAACCAGTGTTTTGGAGCAGCAGGGTGGATACCATGGAGGCGAGCTACAAAATTCTTTTCACTAGTAGCAACTATGCTTGCAATAGAGTACTCTCTGGCACACAGTCCGTTTTCTGTAAGCCATTTGTGGAATCTGTACCTGGGCTTAATCCGGTTATCCAAGTCAAAACACAGAAAAGCTGGGAAAACATTCAAGTAGTCCAAGGAAGCATCCATCTCTTGGCAGAGAAAATTTACTTTCTGTTCTAAAGTCTCTGGCTTTTGATTCATGATCTTCGGTGCTAATCTAATAATCATACAAAGCTTGGAGAATTTGATCCCAGTTCCAAGTAGACAATCAAAACGGTCCTGTAACTCACTGCTAGTGCCATGCATATGTTCTAACACCTTTATTGTTAAAATATTCTGTCCAAACCCTATGCCATGCAGAAAATTCAACTTATTCATTGTGTAAAAGGGTGTTCTTGAGGATTGAATCTTATTTAAGCTCTCCTTGAATTCTTTATCTATGTCTTCATCAGGGTCATCTAAGGCATAATTTGCTAACAAGTTATGATTTCCATTCTTAATCCTATCGAAGAACCATTGATGAAGATTCAAAGCTCTCATGGAATGAGGCAAATTAACCATTTTGTTTCTGCCAAATATGTAAGGGTAATTTTGAGCAACAGGTTTCAGTTCCTCATCATTCAGTCCAAAATGCTTCAATATCCCCATGATTGAAATCACCGGAGTCTCCAGATCAAAACTCAGAATCTCAGGACTCTGAAGAAGCAGAAGACCAACATTTTCTTTCTTCACGCCAAATCTACAGAAATACTCAACCTTTTGGACCAAAACATCTTCCGGATATTTAAGAAAACGATCTTTGCTCTTACCCATCAAGTCCCCAATCTCTCCCTTCTCACATCCCAAATTATAGAAAACTCTAATTTTCCTACAAATCTCATACCAAACATTGACATTGCTGTCAACACAACTCGCCAAATCACAATCCACAAAAACTCTTTTCAAATGATCTAATAAAGAATCAATCTCGTCACCATCTCCACCCAAGAGACGAGGAAAAGCTAGACTGATACCTGTCACCATAATATTATTAAACCCACGATTTTTACAAGCAGAAAGCCTAGATGTAATATCCTCCGAGCTCTTCCTAAAGATGGAAATTTCCTCTTTATACAACTTACCCAACTTGTTCCAAGGAAACCCAAAACTATTCAGCACACAAGCTACATTCAACATAGTCCGGTCCTCCGAGAAGAAAAACTTATTGGATGGCAAAAATATGGAAACCTCATCATGGTCTATGCCAATACTCTCGAGGAAAAACTCGAATTCATTGATTGGGTGGTACCTGAGGAACTTCCGAAGCGACGTGGCGAAACTGGGAGCCGCGAAATCGAGCTTAGCAATTAGATTAGAGACAGAATATAGGGAGTTCTTGCCAATGTGCTCAGCGTATGTATAGGGCAAAGACCTGGTGGAGTGGAGATAGTCAGTGATAATTTGTTGGGCTTGTTGGATTGCTTGCGGTCTGTACCTTGAGGGGATCTTGGCGAGTTTTGGTAATGAACTGATGTGGCGGGAAAAGAAGGTTTTGTATAGAGATTGAGCTTGGCGTAAGTGCATTTTGATTTTCGAATTTTGGGGGTTTAGGGTTTAGGTTGCAATAACATCATTTTCATTTTCCGTTGATGTCTGAAGGGACTGTTTTAACTTTAACCAGTAATCTCGAGGGCATTTTGGTAAATTTATTCATATATAAACCCTTAAAGACCTTCCTTTCGTCGACGAAATAGATTTTCGACTTCTGCTCCTTTCCGCCGCAGGACGATGGCCCAACACGGCCAATTTTCCATAAACCCCATGGTATCCATCGCCGGTAATCCTCAGTATCAAGCCGACACGTCAGCTGGCGTCAAGCGTCGGCGCGAAGAAGGCGATGGCTTCAATGCCTACACGGGAGGGTTAGAGGAATCGGCACCGAAGCGGCAAGCAAAAGCGCAGGACGTGCTGTTTCGAATTGTGGTTCCCTCGAGGCAGGTCGGGAAAGTAATCGGCCAAGGAGGAAAGCGCATCCAGAAGATCCGTGAAGACACCAAAGCTACCATAAAGATTGCCGATGCCATCGCCGTGAGTTTCCTATCGATTTCTTACTCCATAAAAATGTTGAAATTATCGTTTTCTTCTAGGTTTAAATTAAATTCTGCTTTTAAAGAAAAACCTATTATCTGTACGAGCAGCGCCACGAAGAGCGTGTGATTATCATAAGTTCTAAGGACAATGACAATGCAGTTTCTGATGCAGAGAGAGCCCTCCAGCAAATAGCTGGGTTAATTCTCATGGTAATCTTGTTTTTCATACAGATTCTGAAACTAAAAAAAGAAAAATGATGAATTTGGTGTTGTTGCTGTTTTCACCAGGAAGATGACAATGTTGTGGAGGCAGCTAAAGTGGTTAGTTTAGGACATGTAGCTGCTAATACTATAAGGCTATTGATAGCCGGTTCACAAGCGGGTTCCCTGATAGGAATATCGGGTCAAAATATAGAGAAATTAAGGAACTCATCTGGTGCCACAATTACGGTTCTCGCTCCAAATCAGCTGCCCTTGTGTGCATCTGCCTATGAGTCTGATCGAGTTGTGCAGGTTTGTTGCATTAACCTTCTCAAATTGGACATTTTTTTCAGTATATTGTTCTAGTTTTACTTTTACATTGAGTTTATAGAACAATCTTACCTCTGAAAGGTGTCATTCGTTTAGCTCAGATGAATAGGGGAAAATATTAGAAAGAAAAACTTTCTCATGTTAAGAAAGAGTTTAAGAGGATTAGTGTCTTGAGAAATTAGCATAAAGTAGAAGCTTCAAATTGATTTATAAAAGTAAAAGGAGTTAATGATAAAAGGACTTAATGATTATGTAATAGGTAACTGCGAGAGATGGGTCCTAGCTTTGGGATAGATATTCCTTTAAGCACATGGTATGTTATATTATCCTGCTATTTTGAGCTTGGTGTCTGATTACCAGGTGCTGATTTAGAAAGGCAAGCAGTATAAAGATCTTTGTGGTGAAAAAGTAAGAATGTTGCAATTTCTTCTAAAAATGAATATGAAGATAAATAGGTACCTGAACATCTTTTGAAAATAAACAATATAAATCAAGATAGAGAAAGTTAAAAAAGTTAGGGGTAATGTTTTTGGAGAACGTTTGGGATTGCTCAAAAAAGTGTGCTTAAAATAGCTTTTAAGATACTCATAGTTGAGTTTTATTTAAAAAATTTCAATTAGACACTTGAATAAAGTGTTAACTCTACAAAATAAACAATTATGTTTGATAGTAAAAAAAAACCATATACAGCTACTGCGAATATTTCGTAACATATTATTATATATAATTATTAACTTTAAAAGGATATTAAGAGAAGTTTAATAGGATGTCAAGAGGTTAATTATGTTTGCTAGATAAAAAAATAAGAACATAAAAAAAGTTAAGAATAAAATATTTATTTTATTCATCCTTAAATTACTTCAGAATCTAATAGGCAAGTTTCCTTTAATGTTAACAAATAGAAAGGTTAGAATATGGTACTTGAACTGCTTATAAACAGGAAATAAGCAATTAAAAATGCCCTTTTATTATTTTTCATGCTTAAAGTTCCTTATCTGGACATTGTAAAGATCTTGCTTGATGTAATGCAAATAGGGTTGATTTTCCAATTAGTGATTTGAGGATAAAAATCTAGTTATCACACGTAGTGTTTCTTAGACATTACATCTAAGAAGTCTTAAGCATCACATGTTAGGGTTTAATTGCATCATACAATTAAAAAATTGAGAAACTCTCAAAATATTGTATTGAATAAATGTTATTTCAAGAAGTGTAAGTACATAGTGCTCCCTGAAAGAAAATAAGGCTAGGAATACTAATCCTAACTAGAAAGAAAACTAGTATTTGTAGTATTAGGAATATTAATCCTAATACGAGCACGAAATATTAAAACAAATAGGAAAACTAAATACTAATAAAAATAAAACTCTAAAATTGCTAAACTATAAAAATTGACTCCTAAATAGTATAATACTTTTATATTTAATAGAATTTAATTTCTATTCTGTTTAGGTAATCTATTGCTGCACCATTCTAAATTGTTCACCCCCTAGATGGAGAAAACTCGTCAACAAGGTTTGAAGTGACAAATTATGCAAGGCTTTGATCTTCGAGCTTTCTCATGACAATTTAACGAACTTTGTGCACATTCATTTTCTTCAATAATAAACGTGATGGAAACATGTAACTGTTTGGGAATATGAAATCAAGATGGTAGGATGAAGTCAACTTGTTGACTAATTTGTGCTTCAACTTTATCATTGAGTTAAACATCATTAGACCCAATTATCAACTTAAGTTTCTCCGTGCATTGAACTTCCATAATACTTTCTTTAGGCAGTAAGACATCTTGAATAACCTCAATATTTTTACTTTTAGGAAGACAACTTGATATTTCTTCTCGTTTCCCAATTTTGATGGGCTCATTCTCGTTGTTGTTTTCATTAAATTAGGTGCTTTTGGATGTTTGCAATTATTCATTCCCTCTAGGTAGAGGTTTTAAAGCTATATCCTTTACGTCGAGCATAAAATTACAAATATTTGTAGCCTAGAGTTTCGATCTAGAGCCAAGGTTGACATAGAAGAATATGTATGAACATCATATGAATTACATTGCACAAGATTGGATCAATATAGGTACTATGATGAATAAAAACAAAACTATATTGAGTTACCAAAATGCTAGAATTATTCGTCCAAGCTAGTATGTATGGTTAGGGATGCGGATGCATTCAAAGATTGAGTGATTCAACTGTAGCTATTGGAATAAGATTTTTGCAGTATTTTTCATGAATGATAAGTTTTTTATATTTATTACCACATTGGGCTACAAATTGTAAAATTCGAGAACATTTTGGGTTTTTCCTAGTTCATTGCAAATTTATGCTTAGCTACAATAAAAAAGATTTGCTGATCCTATCATTCTTGATTGATGATTCATTCTCTTCCTCATAATTCCACATGTTTTATACTTTTTCTAGCACACTAACCGTTGTGAAGACAGTTTAAATGAGAAGACTAGACAAGAATATCTCGTTTTAAATTGCTGAAAACCAATCTGAGAGGGGATAAACCGATCTAAGTGAACCGATTTGCTTACACCCAATTTAAAAAGTCAAAATAGAACAAACTCTGAGGTCTACTCGCGATCAAACATGCGTGGGGTTCGCTAGTCGACTCAATTGGAGGTGTTGGTTGCATATCAGTGCTAGTCAATGGTGCAAAAGTTTGGGATCACAAGAGAGAACGACTGGGAGAGCTTGTGTTGGCAAGTGTGGCATTTTCTGATGGAGTTTTAGTGGCGCTTTAGGGCTTCTTAATCGACAAGTTTTGATGCTAGTAATGGAGGTAGTGTCGACCACCTTGCAATGGTAGCTGGTGGGTAGATTGATTGCATTTTAAGGTTTTTGTGATGTTTTCTCTATATGTATTTCAGACTTTTTGAGAGTAGGGTTTTAAAAGTTAAGTTAATGATTTTTTAAGCTCTAATACTAAATTGATGTAGGACAAATAGTTTATTTTTTTTAGTTAGAGATTTAGGAATACAGATCTGGATATCCCATTTAAGACATCTTAAGTATCATATATAATGGGTTGATTGTATCACACAGCCAAAAAATTGAATAACTCTCAAAATATTTTATTGAATAACTGAATGTTGTCTCAATAATGAAAGTACAAAGATATTTATAGTGCTATGTAAATAACTTTTACTAAATATGATTGAACTAAGAAATATTAAAACCAATAACATTAGAAATACTAATCTAACGAAAAAGGGCATTAGTACTAAAATATTGGGAATATTAATTCTAATACAAATAAGAAATATTAAAATATATAAAAAAACTAGATACTAATAAGAATAACATCCTAATGTTACAAAAACTCTAAAAATACTAGTATTTTTATATTTAATAGAATTGTAATTTCTAATTTATTTTTATATTTAATAGAATTGTAATTTCTAATTTATTTAGGTAATCTATCGCTATTTCATTCTGCATTACTGCTTACTAATTGTAGTATTTCCTTCATAGTATTACTATTAGGATTTATGTTGTGAATTTTTTTTAGCTTAATCCAATTTGGAGAAGTTTTCCTAGGAAGAACTATACATACCTTTGCAATCTCTTTATTGAGATGTTAAATTATTGTTGAAGTGTCTTTGACCCTTTTTTCAATCTTTTTGCTTGTGCGATGTAATCAAATGCGTAAATGTGATTCCTATTTGTAATCTCTAAGAACTTTAGATGTGATGTGTAGGTTTTCTTCTAAGTTCTTAAATAGGTAAATTACCCATGATTCATTTTATATTAATTGGTACCAGAGTTAAAAATTTATACTTCTCAAAAATATTATAAAAACCACTACTCTAAATAGTAACCAACCATCTGGGAAAAAATTAGGAACAAAAAATCCTAACACAACAAAATCGCCTAAAAACACCCCATACTCCAATCCACATAGTGCAAGACGCCGAAAACGTCCTTGCTGCCTTACCAAGATATCCATTGTCTCAACCACAAACTTGTACTGAGCGCAAATTTGCAAACATTGCTTCATGTTGGGTATACCATCGGAACCTGACGTTCGTCAGTGACTGGTGCCTGATCTTTATGAAACCATTCAAGAGTGAGATTTATCAAATTGGCTTGTTTGACTCTTTTCCACCAAATTACATTGATTGGTAGGATTTTTCCTATTTTTACTCTTTCTTTATTCATGTTTAACAGAAAACACAAGTGTAGACACTGGTGACTAGTGTTGAGATAAATAATTGCCTAGATAATCTTCAACAAAACCACAATACTTTTGCATACCAAAATAGATACACTTGAAACATTAATATGTAGACTTTATAACATTGTTGGTGTAACTTTGGAAATTTTTGAGATTTTCACATAGATCAAGCAGTCAAGGGGCACCTCACTAGCTCAAAACATTCGTGTTACACAAGTAGTTGTAGTTAGTTAGAAAGCTTTTCCATGCACGGACCACACTTTAAGTTTGAGAGGAACAGGGAAGTGTGTCATTGAGCTACTAACATGGTTGGCTATGACGTTGCGTGAGAGAGTAAAGAGGAAGAAGGATTTGGTTTTGAGAATAGAAATTCGTGACTAGATTTCGAACCTAGGACAAGTATCTAAGACTCCTCCTCTTTTTTCGCTTAAATGGCAACCATTTGTAGTAAGTAGTGTTCAAGATTGGAAGAATATCAAGAGTAGGGTCGGTATGTTAGCATTGTGAAGCTCTTTGTGGTCTTCAGAATGGGAGAAATGAACAAGATTTCCTATTTCATCTTGCTCACTGCCTTACTTGGCTACCATGAGTTCTAATCAACTCCAGAGCAGTTGTTGTATGAGGGAGCATGTTCCTCCTTCAGCACCAGTTGGCCTAGTTGCCATTATCTAGGCTAGGTTTAATTGAGAAGGGTGGAGGCTCAAGAGGTTATGGAGCGTGAACGAGAGAATTGAATGTAAAAAAAGTTATAAAAGAAGAGAAAGAGGAGAGGAAATGATTAGGGTATGGGTTAGAGGATCATCACTTGAAGCACCAAACCTTGCTTAGATGTTTGGTTGTCTCATCTCTTCCATTGTCAGAATCGCACAAGAGCTGGATGCAAATTGCTTCCATTACGACGTGCAACTGTTGTAAACTACTACAACTTGGTGACTGTTTTGGATCCTTGGGAGTTTTAAAGCACCTTGGAAAGGCGACCTCAAAATGCTAGGCGATTTTCCAGATGAATCTTGGCCTCAATCAACTTGTTTCATCGACCGATTTTTCTCACCAAAAGAAAATGACCCATGTCGTCCTCTATAACCAGAAAATTCCTAGTTATAGAAAGGAAGTCCTTTTATGTGGTTACAATGGGGAAATAAGAAAATGATATCAAGATTAGTGAGAGCATAAGAGGATTTCGGGCCTCCATAGTAATTTGGGGAAAAGAAATGAAATGGTTGGTACGAACACTAATGTAGTTCTACCGGGAGAAGGGGAATAGTTTTTGGGTAAGGACTATAGTTGGTTCTTGACATTTGTTATGAATAGTGTTTGGGGAGAATGGATGTGGAAAGCATTTGACCTTAACAGAGAAGGAGGTAGAAGGAGAATTATCATCTCAAAGGATTTACAAACCAATAACTGGTGGAGAATGCTGGTGGCAACCTGTGAACTAACTAGGACACTTGTTAGGCCTCTAGTTTAATTAGAAACGAAGTAGAAGACTCTGTTACTGGAAGACTTTGGTCACCACAACCACAAAAAAGATCAACATGTGGGATTTGCTATCCCAATTATGGGATCTCATTGAAAGTGACATTTGAGAGAGAGCTTGTGCGGTAGTTTGTGGAGGTGGTTAGTAGAGAAGGAGAGAAGCAATATGGGGTTGGGAAGACGAACTCTAATGCCAAAACAGGTCAGGAAAGTTTTGGATTTAGACTCGGTCCATCAATCTTTAAGAAGCTCAGTCCACATGTTTTAATAGGTGGCTCAAATATGCTTAATCAAGTTGGACAAAAGGAAGGGCCCATTAGGAAGGCCATTGAAAAGGAAGGAAAATAGGTCCCTAGACCTAAGCCCAAGTTTCAGTGGCAAGAGAAATCGGAAAAAAAGGAGGGAAATCAATGGCATTGATGATTAGGGAGGGCGTTCGATTTTTGGATGGGGAGATTTCAAATTCGGACCGCATTTTGGAATATAATTTTCTCGTCAATGGACTTGGCAAAAATAGTTCCTCAATTACAGAGGAGATAGAGGAGGATTTTCGGACTTTGGAGATGGGGAAGAGTTCGGAGAAGCAGAAAATAACAGAGTTGGAGGTGGCTATTGCTTTGATTTTAGAGGCTGAGCCAATTGGAATGGGTTCAGAGATTGTGGAGGCATTATATATTGAGGGAAAAGGCAGTGAGGAAGAGGAAAATAAGGGGGAGCTGGTGGTGGTAGAAGTAGTTGAGGGTTGTGGGAAGGGTGAGGAGGAAATGAGGAGTGACTTTCAAACAATATTCACAAAATAAGTTAAATGTTGGGCGTGAGTTTCAATGGCTTTGAAGAGCAAGCTCTTGACCTACTTAGGGCTATCATTAATCAAGGGGGAGCATAGATGGATTCCAAAACACCAAAATCAACTTTTTGGAAGAAGGTAGGGGTAGATAGAAAGGAGTTAAAGAGAGGCTTCATAGATCATTAATTTATGACAAAGTTTATATAGCAAAGAGGGGAAGAAAGGGGGAATCTTCAACTATTCCATTATGATTAATAAAATTTTCTCGTAAAATATGGACAAATTAAATGATTCGAAGAAGAAGACTGCCATTAAGGTGTGCATGGCAATGTAGAAATAAAATATTATTTGTTTTTAGGAGTCTAAAATGGAGATTTTCTCTGACTTGGTGGCCTATAATCTATGGAAAGTTGAGGAGGTGGGGGTGAAGAGCATTATTGGCGGTGGGAACAGTTGGAGGGGTGGCGGTATTATGGAATGAGAGTGTCTTGGAGATCAAGGACAGTTTCAAAGTTGGACATTCTCTCCCCTGTGTGTTCAAATGCAAGGTGAATGGATGGAGATGAGTGTTTACTAGGGTGTACAAGCCCGGAAGTGAATGAGAAGCTGAGGGTGTGAAGTGAAGTGCTTTTTTAAAGATTTGTATAGAGAGGTGGAACCATGAAGACCTACTCTTGGTGGTTGGAGTTTCAATAAGCTGAGTAATCAAGATTACATGTTTCTTGAACAAGCTTTTTTTAGGAGGAAATAAATGAGGCTATCTTGATTTATACAGGGGACAAGGCTTCTTGGCTGGATGACTTCAATATGAGGTTTTTTCAACAGTCCTGGAAATCTAGAGGCCATCTTTGATGAATTTCATACTAGTCTTTGTTGAGGAGTCTAAACTCAACTTTTCTAGTCTTCATTTCAAAGATTCAGTGTGCATCAAACGTAAGTGACTTTGGGCCTGTTAGCTTTGTGGATGGCGGGTAAAGAGTAGTTGCTATAGTTCTGGTGAAGAGATTGGCTAGAGTGATCGAGAAAGTTGTTAGGGAATGCCACCACACTTTCATGGGGGGAGACAGATCCTTATTGCAGCCTTAATACCAAATAAGGTTGTGAACAATTTGTTGAAGGAGGGCGAGCGGAGGAGTTTTGTGCAAACTTGATATGGAGAAGCCATAAAACTATGTAACTTAAAATTTTCTATTTTATATGATAGAGAGAATGAGCTTCAAGAATAAATGGCTGACCCAGATTAAAGCTTGCATCACCACTCCTTCCTTTTCAATTCTAGTGAATGAAGGACCATCAGATTTTTTCAGTCCTCTAGAGGTAAGTCAGGGTGATGATCATTGTCTCTATTGCTACTCTTGCTAGTCATGGAGGCATTAAATAAACTACTTATTAGAGCTAGGGGTGAAAGGTGGGGAGGATTGGTGAAGTGGTAGAAGTGATTCACTTGTCCTTTGGAGATGATACACTGCTGTTTTGTAGCAAGTCCCAAAGACATCCCCAAATTCAGGTTTGTTTTGTTGAGCTCCCAAGCAGTCATCAGTCTTAAGACTATTGGGAAGGTCAGAATTGGTGCAATTAGGTGAGTAGGGAAAAGATGAACAGCTGAATACTATTTTGGGTTACAAGAAGGTGAACCTTCTGATAAAATATTTGGGCCTCCTGCTGGGTGCAAAATTCAAAGAAATTGTTGTGTTGGATTTGGTGTTAAACAGATTCAAATCCCGTTTATCCGAATGAAAAAGGCGTTTACTTCCAAAGGGAGGAAGGCTCACTCTTATCAAAAGCATAATGGCTAATATCCTCATCTACCTCATGTCTTTGGCCACAATTCCTACGAACCTGGCAAAGAGATTATAGACAATTCAATGCTGATTTCTATGGGAGGACTCGGAAGACAAAAAGAGATGTCATCTTGTGACAATAAGATCTTGTGGTAATAAGATCTCATGGTAATAGGATATGGAAAGGGCTTGGTTAAAAGGAAGAAATGTATGGGGCTTATTCCATTGGTGATATTTTGGGTAGTTTGGAAGGAAAGAAACAAAAGTTTTTGAAAGGTTCAAAGAAAGTATCGACAAAATTCGAGAGTGGTGATTTTAGACACTTGGTCTATTGGTTATGCGTCAACCGTTATATTACATGAAAGATTTAAGAGAATTAATTGATATTCTTACTGATTTGTAAATAATTTTGTACATGGGTTTGCATCCCTTTTGGTGTTTGCATTTAATGATACTATTTATGTTTGTTATTTGAAAAAAAGGGTGTGGTGAAGCACCCATATCAATATGGTGGTCTGGGTTTGAGGTCTTTGGCGGAACTCAACATGGCTCTCGAAGATAAATGGCTTTGGAGGTTAATGAGGGAGGGAGAGAGTTTTTGGAGGAAGGTGATTGGAGTTAAAATTTGGTGTTGAGAGGTTTAAGTGGTACACAAAAACTTACATGGGAACATATGGGGTTGGATTCTGGAAGAGGATTGTTGAAAGCAAGGGAGCTTTCCAAAATTGCATTTGGTTGAGAATGGGGTCAAGTGAGAGAGTGAGTCTATAGATGGACTATTGGATGGAAGGGGGAGCTCTTTGCTTGAAGTTCCCCTCAATTTTTGATATTGCTCAAAACAAGGACATCACAGTAAAGGAGGCACATCTTAGCCGTGGTCTTGGGGCTGTTGGCCTGACTAGAAATTTGGACGATTGGAAGGTAGAGGAGTATATGGGGCTTAGTGCTTTTTCACAGGTGGAGTTCGCTGAGGGAAGCAAGAATGAACCCACTTGGAGTCTATGTCCCAAGGGACTCATCTGGCTCAAGTCCTACTATCTTTTTCTAACTCGGTGGTGGGGAGAGAAAGTTTCCTTGGAGATCAGCATGGAAGGTGAAGGCAGGTTAGGAGTGGTTTTCTTTGCTCAAGAAGCAACAAGAGAACATATTCCCACTCTTGGCAAGTTGATTAAGAGAGGAAAAATTGTGTGAATTGGTGTTTCTTGTGCAAAAGTAATGCAGAGACATGCAATCATATCCTACTTTGGTGTCCACTTACATATCGCCTTTGGTCACTGGCTTGTAGCTTTTTGGGCCTGAGTTAGGTCATAACAGGGAGAGTGAGAGAAGAGCTTTGGGCGTGGAGGGGCATCAGAAGTGATAAGCAGACAAGTAGACATAAATCTTTAGTTACTTTTTGGGTCATTCAGGAAGAGAGGAATAGATAGGCCTTTTAAGGGGATTGATGGTAACTTTGATAGAATTAAGAACTTTTGGCTCCAAGCCGTGAGTATTTTAGTTAAGGGCCAACCCCTTAACTTAAGTGAGGTTTTGGGGCGTATCTTATTGTTTTTTGCCAAAGTTGTAACTTCTTTGTATAGGTTGCACTCCCTCGGTGTTTTGTGAATGGTATGACATTTTTTGTTAAAAAAATAGTTGCAGTTAATAAGAGGATTGGTGAATATAGTACTGGAGACACTATTAAAAAGGTAGAACTTGAAGCTCTTGATTATGATGAAAGAATGGACCCAAATTTTTTCTTCCATAATTTGATTGAATAATATTTTAATAGGTATTATTTGGTGTACATACCTGGCACAGATTTGTCAAAATGAAGTTGATCAAACTTACAAAACTATGGTACAACATTGATGAGAATGTAACAAAAGCAAACAGCTGGAAGGTGAAACACGGGATGAGATGAGATGAGAGTTACTTTTGTTGAGGAATATTAGTCTGCAAACTATTTAGATAAAATTTGTGATCAAGCTCATATCTTGAGATAAGGCAACAGATCACAGATTGAATGTACATGAAATTTGAAGAGTGGAAGATATGGAATCATTTGGAAGAAAATGGTACCCTAGCTGCACCTTGTTTTAAAGTAGAATTAAGAGCTAAAATCAAATGGGAGTCGATTTGTCAACCTGTAGACATTGTATCCCAAATTTATAGAGCTACCTTTGATCTGGAAGAATATTTGAAAATATTGAATTCTAAGGAACATTGAGTTTCCAGTTATGGGAAGCTTCTAAAGAGACATTTGAATCAAGAGTGGCTTGACTATGCAGCAACATCAATTTTCAACCCTTCCAAAAGTAAAGAAATTGTTTCTTTAAGATGCGAACATATTGGATACATGGGCTACCAATGCCCATAAAGAACCAACTTGCATGTTTGCATGGAAGAAAAAGGGGAGATACTAGGAGGAAAGGATTGTTATACATCCTACAGGATGATGACTGACCATCAAATCTATAAGAACTATAAGAAAGGATCGTTAGTAGAAAACTAACCATCACAACTATAAGAAAGACTGGAACTGATTGGTAGCAGAATAGAAACTGTTGAGCCTAGTAAACTGTTAATGCACCAGTGAGAAACCTTCAACAATTCAGTTTAGGGAAGAAACTCATATTAGAAAAATTATGCTTACCTTTATTCATTTCACTATCTGTATTTATCAAAGAAGAAACTTGATCTTTCAGTTTAGGACAGAAATTCAAATTAGAAAGATTCTGCTTAGCTTCATTCCTTTCAGTATCTGCATATTTATAAGAAGAAACTTAACTGCAACTGAGGAATGTGTAACATCCTTTGCGGGAAGAAACTAATTCCATCTCTGTAGGAAGAGAAAAAAATACATAGAAAACTATCTGCTAGTAAGAAAAAGGGGAACTGATCAGTAACTGACTTGAAACTCTCTACCCCAATAATCTTTGAGTCATTTTTTCTACTTTCCCTTGGTAAACTGTTTGTACACCAGTGCAGTAGGTGATTACTTGCAGAGGAGGCCATTGATTCTGTTGTTCTTGTAGACAGTCCATAACAAGTTACAGGTGAAAAAGCTCCTACTTATGAATGAAGAGAAGAAACAGTTGTTTGGCGAATTAATTTATGAAGGTTGAAGGGTAAGTAGGAAACTTGACAAGAAAAAGGAAAAAACAATAGTTGAACAAAATATGACTCTCCTGGCCTGAACTTTGAAGGGCAGCTTAGTTAGAGATTTATCTTAGTTCACCCCCTTTGAGAAACTATCAGCTTCCACCTTGCTTTACTTTATCCTAAAAACATAACTGCCAGCCAAGCTTTTAGGGTTTCTCTGCACTCAGTTTGTGTTCTTTCTTCCTGCCTGTCTTTTGCCGTTCTATGGACTGTAACGATTCTGTTATGCTAAATCAGGTCTCGGGTGATGTTTCTGCCGTATTGAAGGCTTTGGAGGAGATTGCTTATCAACTGAGGTCTCTTTGACTTGTGTTTCAGGTTGCTTTTCAATATATTGATTGAAGACCAATTAACTAATCTGTATATAAATTTCATATTTTAGGGAAAACCCACCACGGCAAGTAATTTCGATAAGCCCAGCATATAATTACACATCGATTCGACCACCTCAGCCATATTTGGACCCTACTTCAGGTTTCATTATTCTTTCCATTTTGAATGGTCTTTGAATTTTCACTGCCACATTTTTTGCGGCTGTTTCAAGTTTTAATATTTTCTTTTATAACGACATCATCTTTAGGACAACCAATCTTGCAGCTGATTATGTAACCTTCGAGATGGTGATATCGGAGACGTTGGTTGGTGGGTTGATTGGAAGGTGCGGGTCCAACATATCTAGAATCAGAAATGAGTCTGGTGCTATGATCAAGGTAGACAATTTTTGAATAGTTTTGCCAACTTTAATATTTGTTATTGATTTTATTGCTTTATTAATGTAGACAGTTCTTCAAATATTGTTGCCAACTATAATATTGCTGTTTATTGGGTGATTGCTGGCTCAGTTAGGGATCAGATTAGGGCTTGGTGCGGGGTCAAGAGGGATAAGAGGGCAAGTCTTTTTCCTCTGGTTACTTTCTGGGCATTTGTAAATAAAGAAATAGGAGAGCTTTTGACCGAGTCAAATGTTGATAGATTGAAAGGTTATTGATTCAAAACCCTAATTTTTTAATTAAGGGTCATCCATTTTGTACTGTTGAGGATTCTGGGGACCTGATAGATATTTTATTTGACATGTTAATTTGTATTTAGGTTGTATCCCCTTGGTGCCTGTGAATATATATTATACTTTTTGTTTAAAAAAAAACTTTAATATTGCTGTTGATTTTATTGCTTCTTGTTTCTGTGGAAAAATTTTCTTTTTCTTTATTTTGTTTATTTAAGCATCCAAAATGTTCTGTTTTTAGCAGGTTTATGGCGGGAAAGGTGAACAAAAGCTCAGGTGTATTCAGTTTGGTGGTAGTGCTCAGCAGGTATATCCATATCTTTTATTCCTATCTGCAAAGTACCGCATCTTTTAGTGAGCAATAAGATCCACGGATAACTGATGTTTTGATGAATAAACAATGAAACAAGTTTGTTAATTGATGACCCAGCATATGATATAACTTATTCTGCATTCTGTGTTGCAACTGTTATAAGAAGAATGCACACCAAGTGGTGTCTTACCTCTTGAAATCTCTTTCATGTAGTAGGGCTCAAGACTAAAAAACTGTTAGAAGAAGAATGCAGATAACAGAGTAAATGTCTTCCAAAAGTTCATTGACATTTAGGGAGGCTTCAAAATGAATGAATCTCATAGAAACATCGTTTCTATTTGTAAATCTTTGTTTTTTGTTGATAGACTTGTTTCAAATTTGTAAGTTCAATTTAGGATGAATTTTAAATGGAATTTAAACAATATATTTCAAACATATCAAGATTGAGGAAATTTATAAATGAAATTATGGTGGTTTAGAAGAGAAAAAACTATAAAAAGAAACGCATGCCTTAAGAGGGTGTTTGACTTACCTTACTGTGTAGAAGCTTAGAAGCTGTAGTAAGAGCTCTGTAGCGACATATAAGCTAATACAGTTATTCAAAATATACTTTCAAGTGTTTAGGTAACAAGGACTTTTAAGGTGTATTAATTTGTTTACATGTTTGTTAAAATCATAACTTATAAGCTATTTTTTTTATTAAAATGACAAAAGTAAAAATCTATTTTCAATAATTATGATAACCAGAATGTAATTTTTTCACAAAATCAATTTTCTAAACTTTTTGTTATCTTTCTAAATCAATTTATTTTATTTTATATTCATATGTAATTATTCAATTTGTCTTAACTATTTTGTTAATAATAACCTGAGAATTATGTATTGTTTGACAAGACAAAACTATAAGAATATTGATTATCAATTATATAAGAGGTAATTTGGTTGAAGTGAAGGACTGGATTAACGAACATTTCATATAACAGATATGCTAGAATCTATAAATTGTAAAGGGATAATTTGTTATTATGTTTGGTTAATAACAATGTTTTTTGTAGAACTTATGGTAATAGCTTTTTGACAAACTCACTTGATATAGCTTATAAGTTATATGACTTATAATCTTTTGTTTATTTTCCAAACGTGTAAGCAACGCAGTTAGAGAAGTTATAAACTCCTGCTGAGGAGAGGGAGAAGTTTGGGAAGGAACTTGAAGCTAATAGGAGGAAATCGGGAGACCTGTGGATTGTTGGGGGGGATTTCAACATGACACTAAGTGGAGAGGACAGAAACAGCAGTAACATTAGGATGGCTGATGTTGTCCAGTTTAGGGAGTTGGTGGATAAACTGGAATTAGTTGATCTCCCTCTTTCTAGTGGAAAATGGACATGGACAATTTTGAGGGTCCAACTTGTATGTTCCAGAATTGATAGATTCCTGGTTACCTCTACTTTTTTGGCACAATTACCAGGAGTTATTCAGAAGACACTTCAAAGGCCCACGTCTGATATTATTCTATCTGTCTTCATATGGATGGGATCCAATGGGGGCCTATTCCTTTCCATTTTGACAATAGATGGTTATCGGACATGAAATTTGTTTCATTGATTGAAGAAGTTTGGAAGAAAACAATTATTCATGACAATGCAAGTTTTGGATTGGTTAGAAAATTGAAGGAGGTTAAGAATGTGATCAATGTGTGGACCAAGGAAGAAAAATTAAAGGAGGGGGAGGCTTTCAATAGTATTGTGCAGGAAATCAATGAGATTGATCTGTTGGAGGGGGAAGGTGTGCTGGATGAGATTATGACTGGGAAGAGAAATAATCTGAAGTTAAACCTAGCAAACCTATGCATATAATGGCAAAGCCGAGGAGATTTCTTGGAAACAAAAGTCTAGAGAGAGGTGGGTTAAAGAAGGAGACCGTAACACGAAGTATTTTCATATAATGGCCAGCAACAGGGGAAGAAGCAATTATATACCTGAAATCTGGGTTGATGGCAGCAAAATCACTGGAAATACAGAAATTAGAAAGGCTGCCAAAGATTATTTTGCCAAGTTGTATCAAGAACATTTGAGAAAGCCTACCCTGGATGGTATTAATTTTAAGAGATTATCCGAGACCAATAAAACAATGTTGGAAATGGAATTTTCTGAGGAGATTAAAAAGAGCTTGGATTTGTGTAATGGGGACAAAGCTCCGGGTCTGGATGGATTCAATTTGAAATTTATGCAGAAATTCTGGTATGTGATCAAGGATGATGTTATTGCGATGTTTAGGGAGCTGCACAAAACTGGAAAATTTGTAAGGGCTCTTAATTCTACCTTTATTGCTCTTATTCCCAAAAAGAAGGAGGTTAAGGAGTTTGGATTTTAGGTCCATAAGTTTGGTAGGCTGTGTATACAAAATTATTGCCAAAGTTTTGGGTAGAAGACTTTCTAAGGTGCTTGGGGAAATTATTAGTGACAACCAAAATGCGTTTGTGGAGGGAAGACAAATTCTTGATGCATTAGGCTGCTAATGAGATTGTTGATGATATTGTGACTAATAGAAAAGAAGGAATCATTTGTAAGCTTGATATGAGAAGGCATATGACCATGTTAGTTGGAGTTTTGTTGATTACATGCTTGAAAGGTTTGGTTTTGGGACAAAATGGAGACTTTGGATGCGTACTTGCATGACAACAACGTCTGTCGCTGTTCTGACTAATGAGGTCCATCAGAATTCTTGACGGCAAGGAGATCCACTCTCTCCTTTGCTTTTTATCTTGGTTATGGAAGCGTTGGACGGGCTGTTGAATAAGGCTTGGGAACAGCAACTGTTTAAAGGTGTCTGTGTTGGGCGTGGCAGCAGCACCCTTGATGTGTCCCATCTCTTATTCGCTGATGATACTTTAATCTTTTGTCATCCTGATTTGAGAAACATCCTTCATTTGAGGTGTATTTTACTATGCTTTCAAGGGGTGTCAGGTTTGAAGATCAATCTCTAGAAGTCTGAATTGATTAAATTGGGTAATGAAGGGGATGAGAGAGTATTTGCGGCTGTTCTAGAGTGTAGAGAAGTCACGTGACCTATTAAATATCTTGGATTGCTGTTGGGAGCTAAGTATAAAAACAGTGCTGCATGAGACCTTGTTTTGGAATTGTGTGAGAATAGGTTGGCTGGTTGGAAGAGGAAATTCCTTTCCAAAAGGGGGGAGACTTGCGTTAATAAAAAGCACCATGGCTAACCTACCAATCTATTATTTGTCTACAATCTCGATCCCGGTACATATTGCTAAAAAGCTGGAAAATATACAATGCAGATTTCTTTGAGGCGATGACAATGAGAATCATAAATTTCATCTGGTTAAATGGAGAAAATCAAAAAACCGATTAAGTGTGGAGGTTTGGGAATCAGGTCCATTGTTGATTTAAACGTGGCTTTGCAAGGGAAATGGTTGTGGCGTTATTTACTCGAGGAAGACAGATTGTGGAGACAGATTGTTTGGATCCGTTGGAGTGACCTTGTGTCGGACAACAGTGGGGTCACAAGGCTTAGAAGAGCCCATGGAACGAGTTTACGGAGGAAAATCTTGATGCAGTGGCCTATTTTTTTGGAAAATCTGATGTGGAAGGCTGGCAGGGGCAATAAAATCAGATTTTGGAAGGATATTTGGATAGGTAATATGTGTTTAATGAGGAGGTTTCCCAGAATTTTTTTCCATTTCTCAGACAAAAAATATGCTGATTCAGGATGCTTACAAGATTAATAATGGTTGTGTTGTATGGCTGATCAATATCTCGAGAAATTTGCAGGACTGGGAACTCGGCGAGTTTGAAAATTTACTACTTTTATTGGCTGCTCAACAGATATCTACTGGGGAGGACAAGGTGTTATGAAAGTTGGATAAAAGGGGTGTTTTTTCAATCATATCTTATTATAAGCACTTGACAAACAAAAACAATGTGATAAGTTTTGATTTTCCCTCTAGCCAGATCTGGAAGACGAAAGTTTCCCCTAGAGTCGCTTTTTTTGCATGGGAAGCAAGTAGAGAATGTATCTTGACAATTGATAAACTTAAAACTAGGGGTTTGGCCATTCCAAACTGGTGCTATTTGTGTATGGCTAATGAGAAAAGCTGTGTGCATGTTCTGCTGTGGTGTTCTGTGGCTTCTGGGTTGTGGAATGC